>NC_134483.1:544594514-544724878 GCF_040206685.1 Ascaphus truei
CTCGCCCCTATACATTATTCTTATTGGCCATATAGCTGCTAATGGCCACTGAGAAGTAGTTTCTATAATACTGTGTATCAGGGGAGCCTAAGTTAATTAAAAGGAATCGTATTTTATGACATATATATATATATATATATATATATATATATATATATATATATATATATATATATATATATATATACACAACAGAAAACTTTGTTTGTTTGCTGTGCCTCTGGGCAATCTGATTGGTCCGTCAGTCTGTCACTCCGCCTCTGGCCAATCTGAATTGTCTGTGGCCTGGCCCTGCCCCCCCCCCCTCTCATTGGCCTGCGTGGTTCGCTGACCACACCTACCCCACTGGCACACTCTCAGCCACCTCAGTTACCATGCGCTGCCGCGTGCCACCCCCCCCCCCCAACACCCCCCCTCACCCTTCACCCGACCCGCCGCCTCGCACACACCCCGTGCATTGTGGTGCCGTGCTGCTCCACCGGCACCACAAGATGGGGGGGGGGGGGACAGGCCAGTGGCAGCCGCGGTGCGGCTGACTGTCCCCTGGGGCGGGCGGACCGTTACCCCTTGGCGCGCACTTCCCTCTCGCCGCGGGACATGCCAAATTGTGGGGGGCTGATGTGGCCCCCGGGCCGTAGTTTGGAGACCCCTCACATAGTGCAATATTCTGTTCCAGTTTCCCCCCGGATTTTGCAGGAGACCCTTCAACTGCAAGCTCACCCCTACTTCATTAGGGGGGTTCAGTAACCACAACACAATGCTATCTACAGACGTACTCAGCCTCTCGCTGTATGACACAGTCCCAGTCGTCACTTAGAATGTAAGCTCTTCGGGGCAGGGACCCTTCCTTTCCATTTCTACGTTCCTATTTCTTGCTCTTTTTCTGCGTGGGATGTATGATATAGTTCGCTGTTTCGTGTCCTCTTTACGGCTAAACCCGGGTAACTATCAAAACCGCCCCACGACAGGAAAAACAAGATGGCGGCAAACACCGAACTAAAGGCGCTCGCATTTGCTGTGGTGTTGCGTACGCGGTTCGAGCAAATAACACAACGTTTCGGGGACGCGGCCCCTTCCTCAGCCAGAGAACCCTTTGTAAGATAAAGATATACAGCCATGCGGGCGGGTGTGGCAGGCGCCCCTGGCAGGACAGGGTTAATACACAGGGCGGTGTGCGATGTCCCCCCGCTCACTGCCAGGCGGCCGGGGTCAGACCGGACATTATGGGGTCTGCGCAGCGAGGTGACAGTGGTGCAATTCTGTGGCAATTCTGCGGCACACACCTGGAAAACAGCCTGCTGCTTTTCAACAGAATAACTTTCTTTCTAACATCTGCTGCGGGTGTGTGTGCCCGGGATGGGACCGTGTTATCACTTAATACCCAGACCCCCGTGTGTTTATACAGCGGTTATCCCAGGCTGCGGGTGTGTGTGCCCGGGATGGGGCCGTGTTATCACTTAATACCCAGACCCCCGTGTGTTTATACAGCGGTTATCCCAGGCTGCGGGTGTGTGTGCCCGGGATAGGACCGTGTTATCACTTAATACCCAGACCCCCGTGTGTTTATACAGCGGTTATCCCAGGCTGCGGGTATGTGTGCCCGGGATGGGGCCGTGTTATCACTTAATACCCAGACCCCCGTGTGTTTATACAGCGGTTATCCCAGGCTGCGGGTTTGTGTGCCCGGGATGGGGCCGTGTTATCACTTAATACCCAGACCCCCGTGTGTTTATACAGCGGTTATCCCAGGCTGCGGGTGTGTGTGCCCGGGATGGGACCGTGTTATCACTTAATACCCAGACCCCCGTGTGTTAATACAGCGGTTATCCCAGGCTGCGGGTATGTGTGCCCGGGATGGGGCCGTGTTATCACTTAATACCCAGACCCCCGTGTGTTTATACAGCGGTTATCCCAGGCTGTGGGTGTGTGTGCCCGGGATGGGACCGTGTTATCACTTAATACCCAGACCCCCGTGTATTTATACAGCGGTTATCCCAGGCTGCGGGTGTGTGTGCCCGGGATAGGACCGTGTTATCACTTAATACCCAGACCCCCGTGTGTTTATACAGCGGTTATCCCAGGCTGCGGGTTTGTGTGCCCGGGATGGGGCCGTGTTATCACTTAATACCCAGACCCCCGTGTGTTTATACAGCGGTTATCCCAGGCTGCGGGTATGTGTGCCCGGGATGGGGCCGTGTTATCACTTAATACCCAGACCCTGTGTGTTTATACAGCGGCGGTTATCCCAGGCTGTGGGTGTGTGTGCCCGGGATGGGACCGTGTTATCACTTAATACCCAGACCCCCGTGTGTTTATACAGCGGTTATCCCAGGCTGCGGGTGTGTGTGCCCGGGATGGGACCGTGTTATCACTTAATACCCAGACCCCCGTGTGTTTATACAGCGGTTATCCCAGGCTGCGGGTTTGTGTGCCCGGGATGGGACGTGTTATCACTTAATACCCAGACCCCCGTGTGTTTATACAGCGGTTATCCCAGGCTTCGGGTGTGTGTGCCCGGGATGGGACCGTGTTATCACTTAATACCCAGACCCCCGTGTGTTTATACAGCGGTTATCCCAGGCTGCGGGTATGTGTGCCCGGGATGGGGCCGTGTTATCACTTAATACCCAGACCCCCGTGTGTTTATACAGCGGTTATCCCAGGCTGCGGGTGTGTGTGCCCGGGATGGGACCGTGTTATCACTTAATACCCAGACCCCCGTGTGTTTATACAGCGGTTATTCCAGGCTGCGGGTGTGTGTGCCCGGGATGGGGCCGTGTTATCACTTAATACCCAGACCCCCGTGTGTTTATACAGCGGTTATCCCAGGCTGCGGGTGTGTGTGCCCGGGATGGGACCGTGTTATCACTTAATACCCAGACCCCCGTGTGTTTATACAGCGGTTATCCCAGGCTGCGGGTGTGTGAGCCCGGGATGGGGCCGTGTTATCACTTAATACCCAGACCCCCGTGTGTTTATTTCTGCAGCGGTTATCCCAGGCTGCGGGTATGTGTGCCCGGGATGGGACCGTGTTATCACTTAATACCCAGACCCCCGTGTGTTTATACAGCGGTTATCCCAGGCTGTGGGTGTGTGTGCCCGGGATGGGACAGTGTTATCACTTAATACCCAGACCCCCGTGTGTTTATACAGCGGTTATCCCAGGCTGCGGGTTTGTGTGCCCGGGATGGGGCCGTGTTATCACTTAATACCCAGACCCCCGTGTGTTTATACAGCGGTTATCCCAGGCTGCGGGTTTGTGTGCCCGGGATGGGGCCGTGTTATCACTTAATACCCAGACCCCCGTGTGTTTATACAGCGGTTATCCCAGGCTGCGGGTGTGTGTGCCCGGGATGGGACCGTGTTATCACTTAATACCCAGACCCCCGTGTGTTTATACAGCGGTTATTCCAGGCTGCGGGTGTGTGTGCCCGGGATGGGGCCGTGTTATCACTTAATACCCAGACCCCGTGTGTTTATACAGCGGTTATCCCAGGCTGCGGGTGTGTGTGCCCGGGATGGGACCGTGTTATCACTTAATACCCAGACCCCCGTGTGTTTATACAGCGGTTATCCCAGGCTGCGGGTGTGTGTGCCCGGGATGGGACCGTGTTATCACTTAATACCCAGACCCCCGTGTGTTTATACAGCGGTTATCCCAGGCTGCGGGTGTGTGAGCCCGGGATGGGGCCGTGTTATCACTTAATACCCAGACCCCCGTGTGTTTATTTCTGCAGCGGTTATCCCAGGCTGCGGGTATGTGTGCCCGGGATGGGACCGTGTTATCACTTAATACCCAGACCCCCGTGTGTTTATACAGCGGTTATCCCAGGCTGCGGGTGTGTGTGCCCGGGGTGGGACCGTGTTATCACTTAATACCCAGACCCCGTGTGTTTATTTCTGCAGTGGTTATCCCAGGCTGCGGGTATGTGTGCCCGGGATGGGGCCGTGTTATCACTTAATACCCAGACCCCCGTGTGTTTATACAGCGGTTATCCCAGGCTGTGGGTGTGTGTGCCCGGGATGGGACCGTGTTATCACTTAATACCCAGACCCCCGTGTGTTTATACAGCGGTTATCCCAGGCTGCGGGTGTGTGTGCCCGGGATGGGACCGTGTTATCACTTAATACCCAGACCCCCGTGTGTTTATTTCTGCAGCGGTTATCCCAGGCTGCGGGTGTGTGTGCCCGGGATGGGGCCGTGTTATCACTTAATACCCTGACCCCCGTGTGTATACAGCGGTTATCCCAGGCTGCGGGTGTGTGTGCCCGGGATGGGGCCGTGTTATCACTTAATACCCAGACCCCCGTGTGTTTATACAGCGGTTATCCCAGGCTGCGGGTGTGTGTGCCCGGGATGGGGCCGTGTTATCACTTAATACCCAGACCCTGTGTGTTTATACAGCGGTTATCCCAGGCTGTGGGTATGTGTGCCCGGGATGGGGCCGTGTTATCACTTAATACCCAGACCCCCGTGTGTTTATAAAGCGGTTATCCCAGGCTGTGGGTATGTGTGCCCGGGATGGGGCCGTGTTATCACTTAATACCCAGACCCCGTGTGTTTATACAGCGGTTATCCCAGGCTGCGGGTGTGTGTGCCCGGGATGGGACCGTGTTATCACTTAATACCCAGACACTGTGTGTTTATACAGCGGTTATCCCAGGCTGCGGGTGTGTGTGCCCGGGATGGGACCGTGTTATCACTTAATACCCAGACCCCGTGTGTTTATAAAGCGGTTATCCCAGGCTGTGGGTATGTGTGCCCGGGATGGGGCCGTGTTATCACTTAATACCCAGACCCTGTGTGTTTATACAGCGGTTATCCCAGGCTGCGGGTGTGTGTGCCCGGGATGGGACCGTGTTATCACTTAATACCCAGACCCCGTGTGTTTATAAAGCGGTTATCCCAAGCTGCGGGTTTGTGTGCCCAGGATGGGGCCATGTTATCACTTAATACCCAGACCCCGTGTGTTTATACAGCGGTTATCCCAGGCTGCGGGTATGTGTGCCCGGGATGGGACCGTGTTATCACTTAATACCCAGACCCCCGTGTGTTTATTTCTGCAGCGGTTATCCCAGGCTGCGGGTATGTGTGCCCGGGATGGGACCGTGTTATCACTTAATACCCAGACCCCCATGTGTTTATACAGCGGTTATCCCAGGCTGCGGGTGTGTGTGCCCGGGATGGGGCCGTGTTATCACTTAATACCCAGACCCCCGTGTGTTTATACAGCGGTTATCCCAGGCTGCGGGTGTGTGTGCCCGGGATAGGACCGTGTTATCACTTAATACCCAGACCCCCGTGTGTTTATACAGCGGTTATCCCAGGCTGCGGGTGTGTGTGCCCGGGATGGGGCCGTGTTATCACTTAATACCCAGACCCCCGTGTGTTTATACAGCGGTTATCCCAGGCTGCGGGTGTGTGTGCCCGGGATGGGACCGTGTTATCACTTAATACCCAGACCCCGTGTGTTTATACAGCGGTTATCCCAGGCTGCGGGTATGTGTGCCCGGGATGGGACCGTGTTATCACTTAATACCCAGACCCTGTGTGTTTATACAGCGGTTATCCCAGGCTGCGGGTGTGTGTGCCCGGGATGGGACCGTGTTATCACTTAATACCCAGACCCCGTGTGTTTATACAGCGGTTATCCCAGGCTGCGGGTGTGAGTGCTCGGATGGGACCGTGTTATCACTTAATACCCAGACCCCCGTGTGTTTATACAGCGGTTATCCCAGGCTGCGGGTATGTGTGCCCGGGATGGGACCGTGTTATCACTTAATACCCAGACCCCGTGTGTTTATACAGCGGTTATCCCAGGCTGCGGGTGTGTGTGCCCGGGATGGGACCGTGTTATCACTTAATACCCAGACCCCCGTGTGTTTATACAGCGGTTATCCCAGGCTGCGGGTGTGTGTGCCCGGGATGGGGCCGTGTTATCACTTAATACCCAGACCCCGTGTGTTTATACAGCGGTTATCCCAGGCTGCGGGTGTGTGTGCCCGGGATGGGACCGTGTTATCACTTAATACCCAGACCCCCGTGTGTTTATACAGCGGTTATCCCAGGCTGCGGGTGTGTGTGCCCGGGATGGGACCGTGTTATCACTTAATACCCAGACCACCGTGTGTTAAATTAACAATAACAAGCATTTCAGGGTTAATGTTACCCAAACACCAACGGACGCCCTAACCGGAGACCATAGAAGCCCTACCTCGAGGCTGAGGGCTGGAATACCAGCGATTGGATTAGAAGATTACCCAGGCCCTACCCCGAGGCTGATGGAGTGAGAAGGAGAGAGCCACGAGACCATCACGGGCGTCCGTTGGTGTTTGGGTAACATTAACCCTGAAATGCTTGTTATTGTTAATTTAAATGTACGCACAATACTTACCTTCTTTTTTGGCTACTAAAAAAACCTTTTAATGCACTATGAGCGTTGTGCGCTGTGTTTTTTGTATTCCGGTGAGTTTGCTGCCTCATCATTACAAACACTGTGATTCTGTTTGTGACATTATTTGGGGGGCAGATTATGAGCAAATAAATGAAACACAACACCCAGATATTTGCATTAGAGGGAGAAGGATGCATTGAGTTGGGACTAACGTGACCTCCCTCTATAGAACAAGTTCTGCCTCTCTCTTTGCGCTCTCATTTCTCGTCACAAATACACGATGCATATTAAAATAACGTGGCGGACTTAACCCTTTTGCTGCTGGCAGAGAGGGGGGTAACATTCCTATATTGTGTATTTTTTTTTTCCTTACCCGGTCAGCGTCGGTGAAACAACAATCACCGGCGTTTTACGCTCGTCCTTCTGACCGTTTTCCCAAAACACAGAAGTCCGACCCTTTCCTAAGAAAAAACCCCCCGGCCCGGATTAATTTCAATATCTTTTCTTCCTGATCTCTCCCCGTTTCCCTCTCTTCTTCTTTACTTTCTCCGCTGTAATGGGTATTTTTTTGTTCTTTTTTTGTTTATTTAATGTCATGTTTTACCATCAAAATCACCGATGAAAAGTAAGGATTTTTTAGGGAGTTGCCGCTCGAAGCAGCTTGTGGCTGCAATTTAGGGCTAAAGTGACAAAGTGACAAAGCCAAGATCTGCATTGTGATGGTGTTATTAGAGTGCTAGCTCTGTGAGACAAGTGTTGCATCTTCCCTGTTATCCTTGTCCTTTCTGCTTTGACTGTATCACTTTCACGTATGATAAATTATCTGTAGCCCTGCGCATAATTTCTGCTATACACAATAAAAATATGAATATTTAAATACCAGCTTTAAAATAATGGCTGTTATTCCATTTGCATTGAATTGGATTTATTACGATATTGTCTCCCTGAAATGTGTCCCGAGAGAAACGTTAAAATGAGACGTACTCTTACATCTCAATGCACAGTAACCACGCACCTTGCCTGGATAAATATATTTGTTTTAAATAATGTATCAGAGCAGTTAACATGGACGTGCTGGAAGAAGGGAGGTGATAAGGCACTTAATTACACTGTCATAGCATGTGAATGTTACACCCTGAATATTATATGAATATACTGAATATTATTACTAATAATTTATAGGAGAGAAGCGTGTGCTGTAAATGAAACAGAGATACAGGTTCGGGGAAAATGTGATGAAATAATCTCAGAAGTGAAGTGGATGCAGGGAGAAGACTCCCAGCAGGGGGGATGGCAGCAAATACGTTACATTTGTTCGACATATGCTTGGGACACACAGAAAGCTCCTGTAATACTGACAAAAACTGTGCGCAAGCAGACGCTACGGTCTTACAGTAATAAGGAAACATTTCTATTGGTGATCAACTCTATGTGGGGAAATGTTAATATACAGTATATATATTTATATATTATATATATATATATTATATATATGTTCTTCAGTATTAGGTGATACCTTTTTTATTTGGACAAACAATGTATGTCACAGGACAAGCTTTCGAGAGCTCTCCTCTCTTCTTCAGGTCGGCAGGACTGATATACAAAGGTTTCTACGACTTAGGCAGGGATTGGAAAAGAAAAAAAGAAGGAGAGAGGAAAACTCTGGAAAGCTTGTGCTATGGCATAAATTGTTAGTCCAAATAAAAAAGGTATCACCTAATACTGAAGAACTCATTTATTCTGCACTATCGCAACTGGACTAACACGGCTATTTCCGTTTTATATGCAGTATATAAAAGCAGACGGTGAATCCCTGCGCTTCTCCATGGAGCTATCAATAAATGGGGAAATAAATATACATAGTGAAAACTAAATCTGTAAAACAAAGGAGACTTTTGGTTACATAATTTGATCAAATAATGATAAGCCTGCTAACCACACCAAGGCAAGTCTCAGTAGCAGGTCCCTATGCTAAATGTATACTAATGTAAAATAGTAGTGCCCATTATATAGTGTGTGGCACCTTTTGTAATTGACATTCAGACTTTACAATGTGCCCAGACAAGTTACAGGGAGCCTGCTATCCACCTGTGCCAGACGAAGGGATATTTAATGAGGGGAAGAGGTTACATCGAGGGACCCCTAACATGATGGGAGCAGGAGGCTGGGTACATGAAGGCTACAGTATGTATCAGGCTGAATACAGCACACGTCTCTGTGATGGGGAGTAGGTGCCAGCCAGCGGATTCTCTTTGCGGCACTGCTTTTCTGCAGCCACCAGACCCTGACGGACAACCCCGTTACCCCTCCTGAGGAAGGTTACCCCGGGAGCGGGTGCACAGGCGTGTAAAGAGGCGGGTATCCCAGATCGGCGGAGCTCACACATTCTTATATCTGTTTCTGGGGCACGAATTTATTCCCAATGTGCCACGTTCTGCACAAGGGAAATAACGGGATATTGGTAAAAAAAAAAATAACGCCACCCATTGTAACCCTATAATAAATGATTATTATTATCTTTTATTTGTATGGCGGCAACATAATCCGCAACGCAGTACAATGCGCGAGGTAGGACAGTAACATTGCATAGCAGGAGTATATATATATATATATATATGTTAAGACAAACTGAGACATTTTGAAGGAGGTCCCTGCCCCAATAAATCTCCTGCGCCAGTCCCGGTATGGCGCGGGTTCTCCCCTCCAGCTGGCATGGTGGGCGCGCTGCCCCTGCGTTCCTATTTACACGTATGTTGTAGTACGGAGGGAAGGGTTTCTGCGGACCCCTCTCTGCGGATTGTCCGGTCCCCGCGGTGTCGCTGCAGAATAAATACGATGACACTGGGACGCCGGTGTATTGTTTAACGTGATTCCGGCGCGAGCAGCGCCGCTGGTTATTCGTAGCGGGCAGCGTTGCTGTTTTTACTAGACATGGGGGGGGCGACTCCAGTCCTCAAGGGCCACCAACAGGCCAGGTTTTCAGGATATCCCAGCTTCAGCACAGGGGGCTCAATCAGTGGCCCAGTCAAAGACTGAGTCACCTGTGCTGAAGCTGGGACTGATTGAGCCATGTGGTCTGAAGCAGGGATATCCTGAAAACCAGACCTGTTGGTGGCCCTTGAGGACCGGAGTTGACCCTCCTCTGCTATAACCTGTATTAGATCCTTAGTAGCCACAGCGCGGCACAGAGTCATGTCTGCCGCGTACATCCCCAACGCAAGAGGCGGCTGTGAGGGAAGCGACAAGGTACCAGAGCACCCAGTACCAGAGCACCCGGTATCAGAGCACCCAGTATCAGAGCACCCAGTATCAGAGAGCACCCAGTATCAGAGCACCCAGTATCAGACAGCACCTACTATCAGACAGCACCCAGTACCAGAGAGCACCCAGTACCAGAGAGCACCCAGTACCAGAGCACCCGGTACAAGAGAGCACCCAGTACCAGAGCACCCAGTATCAGAGCACCCAGTACCAGAGAGCATCCAGTACCAGAGCACCCAGTACCAGAGCACACAGTATCAGAGCACCCAGTACCAGAGAGCATCCAGTACCAGAGCACCCAGTACCAGAGAGCACCCAGTACCAGAGAGCAACCAGTATCAAAGCACCCAGTACCAGAGAGCACCCAGTACCAGAGCACCCAGTACCAGAGAGCACCCAGTACCAGAGAGCAACCGGTATCAGAGCACCCAGTACCAGAGAGCACCCAGTACCAGATCACCCAGTATCAGAGAGCACCTAGTATCTGAGCACCCAGTACCAGAGCACCCAGTATCAGAGAGCACCTAGTATCTGAGCACCCAGTACCAGAGCACCCAGTATCAGAGAGCACCCAGTACTAGAGCACCCAGTATCAAAGCACCCAGCACCAGAGCACCCAGTATCAGAGAGCACCCAGTATCAGAGAGCACCCAGTATCAGAGAGCACCCAGCACCAGAGAGCACCCAGTATCAGAGAGCACCCAGGATCACTGTTTTTTCAGCAGCTAGCTCAGGGTACCACTACTGTCTTATTTACCCACTTAAAGCCCCTACTTTTGTAGATTTACAGAGAAAGACACTGGGATCCACATCACCTTTCACACATTTGATGCCGTTTTTCTTTTCCCCGTCCCCATAATTCCTCTACTTTTGCCTTGATTTAAAGATCTCCTTTATTTTACAGGCGCTCTTCCCCTTTCTCTATTTGTAGCATCCCTGTTGTATAATGTTATATTTGTTCTAAAATAAGGTGAGCAACACGCGTGCCAGCGTTACAATTTCCGAAACCAGGCACATACATCTGGGAGACAATCTCAGTATGAGCCCCAGTATATAGGTAGCCCCAATATTATAGAGAGAGGCATCAGGAGTTGTGTTACCACCTGGAATAAACCACCCTGTGTGTTATGGCTGCAGGACAGTTATGGCTGCAGGACAGTTATGGCAGTTGGATTTTACCAGGGGGCTTGGTGCAGAAGTACCGATAACTACATGTCATGTGTTACTTTAAAATGCTGCCTTCCTATTTGGACTCCACATCTCACTTATTGTGGGGTTGTTGCAGCTTCGATGTAGTGTGAGCCTTTAAAAAAAAAAGATGCACTTTCAGTAGTTATGCTACAGGGTCCATCGAAGAAGAGACCTTTGAGGTTTTATAAGAGCTCTGTGCACTTGTGTAACTTGGTCCATTAGGACCCGTAATGTTGGTTCTCTGACAGGTATCTCACGGGCTACAATATATGGACATGTTACCAACACCTTATACTAAAGGATGCCTCCAGAACATACTCACACGTCTTAAGTAATAATTACAGGGGATACACAGCTACTAATGCCTGAGGGGTGCAATTGTCTTATGGTAACCCAACTCCTGAGAGTCTCGGTACCCTGATCTTCAGGTGTGCTTCCTTGGGTGACCCTGCCTTGCAGCCTAACACGTGAGCATTGACAAGTGGTCACTTCAGTGTTAATAACGGGGCTTTGGGCAGAGTGTTATATTTAGGGCATATAGGGGATTGCTGACTATGGACCACACGTTATCAGACCAGGCACATAACTGGTTGTGCTGACCCATCACTGCCTGTTCCTAATGCCACCCAAGCACCCTAAACACCAGGAAAAACTCTCCTGGGTGCAAGGGCATCGCAGGAAAACAGCATGACATACCCGGCAAGGGTTTGGGGCTTCTTCAAATGGAATCTATGAATTATTATTATTATTATTATTATTATTATTATTATTATTAATTCTGGACAATGAGGGGCAACATTGCTATAGCTCAGTATATAATGCACTATGTCCATTTTCAGGTTGTGTGTTAAAGGTGCTGTGCTGTGTTAGGGGTATTGGTACCCCACACAAATAATAGAAAGCTGCCCCCACCCCCACCCCCTGCCCATCCTTAGTTACCCCTCCCTTACCTCTGAGCTGCGGTGCTGGAGTCCAGTATTCCTGAGGTTTGCATCCAGGACCTGACCGAGGACAACCCCGCAGATAAAGGCTCTTCCTTCATGCTGAGTCCTCCCCTGGAGAGGGTATCCTGGATGGAGAACATCAAAACGGTGGGGTCTTCTCCTCCCAGCCAGGAAAACAAATCACAGAGAATATAACCCCAGAGGTGAGAAGGCACAAGGGTGACCTGCTCCACATCCACCAAACCTTCTAGTAAGAAGTGCCTGCCTGTCACCACTTCTCTGTCTTCTCTGAGATACGGAATCCAGCTCCAGGAGACAACTTTCCCAGATAACAAAGAAGTTACTATCCCAAGGTGACGGTGTCAGTGTCAGGATGGAGCCTCCAGTGTCCGAGGTCCTTCTAGGAGAAGCCTGGGGCAGCAGCTGGATCCATGGAAGCTGTGTCCTGGGCTCTGCTGCTTCAGCTTCAAGGGAGAAGGGTCCAGCGAAGTTTTGTGGAAGGAGAGAGGGGCAGAGAGACCAGAGGAGGAGGTGAGAGGAGGCCAGGAGATCTCAGGGAGGATGGGTGGAGGACACACAGAGAGGATGAGGTTCTCAGGCAGAGCAGGGAAGCACTGAGAGGCTGAGAGATCCTCCAGCAAGAGGCTGGGAGAGAGATGTCCCAGGGGAGGCAGGAGGGGAGTGGGAAACTGAGCTGACACCCTCCCACCCACTCCCCTCCTCCCCTGCTCTCTCTCTCTCTTCTGTCCTTTACTTTCACTCTTCTATCTCTCTCTCTCTCTAGCTCTCCCCCCTTCCTCCCACCCTCTTATCTCCCCCCTCCCTCTCTTTATTTTGTAGTGATTCTCTTATTCACTCCACTTTTCTCTTCCTCTCTATTACACAAGTCACTGAAATCTCTCCCTCCCATCTCCTCATATACAGTGTCCTGCGCTCTCACTCTCTCACTCTCTCTCTCTCTCTTCCCTTCTCTCTCATTTCTTAACCGGCTGTCTCACGATGTTCTCACCCATATAGCATGTCCTCTCTCTCTCGCAAATCACCCGGTGACTGTCTCATTATATCTTCTCCCTCACTCTCTCGTAACCTCTGTTTATTTTTCTTGCAATTCTCTCGCCCTTATTTCACTCCCTCCCCCTCCCTTTCTCTCTCTTCATTCTCTCCCTCCCCCTCCCTTTAACTCTCTCCCTTCTCTCTCTGCCTTCCTTCTCTACTTTCTTTCTTCCCCCTTCACTCTCTCTCCCTCTCTTCCTCCCTCCCACCCTTTCCCTTCTCTCTCTCTCTCCAGTCTCTCTTTCCCCCTCCTGCTCTCTCTCCTTCTTTTTTTCCCCTCCCCTTCTCTCTCCCTCTCTCTCCCTCCCTCCCCTCTCTATCTCCCTCTTCCTTCTCTACTTTCTCTCTTTCCATTCTCTCTTTCCCCCTCCCGCTCTCTCTCCCCTTCTTTCTTTTCCCTCCCCTTCTCTCTCTCCTTCTCTTTCTCTCATATTTCATTCTCTCTCTCCCTCCTTCATTCTTTCCCTCCTCTCATATTACCTGCTCCCCCATCCCCTACCTCATTCTCTTCTATGCAATTCAGTAACTCCAACCCCCCCCCCCCTTCTTCCTTCTATATACTGTAAATACTTTCTGGAATAACTCTCTCTCATCCTCTCTGCCTCTCCTGCTTCTCCCTCTCTCGTTTTCCTAATACTGACACAAGTGTTCTATCTCTCTCTCTCTCTCTCTCTCTCTCTCTCTCTCTCTCTCTCTCTCTCTCTCTCTCTCTCTCTCTCTCTCTCTCTCTCTCTCTCTCTCTCTCTCTCTCTCTCTCTCTCTCTCTCTCCCGCAGCAACTTGAAATATATATATTTTTGCTCATTATACATCATTTCCCAGTGTAAGCGCGGCGTCCTCTCTCTGTAATTGTCACATTGCTGATTTCCCCCCAAAAAGATCCAAATAAAACTTATTCATTCGTTTATAAAATGGGAAGTACTGGTACTCTAGGCCAGGGCTATAAATAAAAAGTACTGGTACTCTAGGCCGGGGCTATAAATAAAAAGTACTGGTACTCTAGGCCAGGGCTATAAATAAAAAGTACTGGTACTCTAGGCCGGGGCTATAAATAAAAAGTACTGGTACTCTAGGCCAGGGCTATAAATAAAAAGTACTGGTACTCTAGGCCGGGGCTATAAATAAAAAGTACTGGTACTCTAGGCCAGGGCTATAAATAAAAAGTACTGGTACTCTAGGCCAGGGCTATAAATAAAAAGTACTGGTACTCTAGGCCAGGGCTATAAATAAAAAAATACTGGGCTATAAAAACAAAAGGACTGGTACACTTGGTCTGTAAATAAAAAAGTACTGGTACTCTAGGTCTGTAAATAAAAAAGTACTGGTACTCTAGGCCAGGGCTATAAATAAAAAGTACTGGTACTCTAGGCCAGGGCTATAAATAAAAAAATACTGGGCTATAAAAACAAAAGGACTGGTACACTTGGTCTGTAAATAAAAAAGTACTGGTACTCTAGGTCTGTAAATAAAAAAGTACTGGTACTCTAGGTCTGTAAATAAAAAAGTACTGGTACTCTTGGTCTGTAAATAAAAAAGTACTGGTACTCTAGGTCTGTACAGTATAACAAGTACATGAACTCTAGATATGTATATAGAACGTACTGGTACTCTAAAAAAAATAATGCCAGGAGAAATAGGTTCTGCTCCTCCTGCCCATCCTGCTGGTCCTACTCCTCCTGTCCGTCCTGCTTGTCCTACTCCTCCTGCCCGTCCTGCTGCTCCTACTCCTCCTGCCCGTCCTGCTGGTCCTACTCCTCCTGCCCGTCCTGCTGGTCCTACTCCTCCTGCTCATCCTGCCACCCTGCCCGTCCTGCTGGTCCTACTCCTCCTGCCCATCCTGCTTGTCCTACTCCTCCTGCCCGTCCCGCTGGTCCTACTCCTCCTGCCCACTGCCCGTCCTACTCCTCCTGCCCGTCCTGCTGGTCCTACTCCTCCTGCCCGTCCTGCTCATCCTGCTCCTCCTGCCCGTCCTACTTGTCCTACTCCTCCTGCCCACTGCCCGTCCTGCTTGTCCAACTCCTCCTGCCCGTTCTGCTGGTCCTACTCCTCCTGCCTGTCCTGCTGGTCCTACTCCTCCTGCCCATCCTGTTCAGAGTTTGCCTCCCAGTGGGCGTCAGGTGGGGTGCTCTGCTCGGTATCCCCTACTCTGGATTATTTTGTATTAACCCTTCATTTTTAGTGCACTTTATTTTATTTACAGTGCACTTGTTGTTGGTTTAATTTTTATATTTGTTTGGCTGGTTTTTCTTTGTTCTACTTGGCAACAAGTAGAATTGCTGTTCAACTGATTGGCCGGCTTTGCCGGCCAATCAGTAAAACCAGATCAAAATAGACCTCCTGCCCATCCTGTTAAGAGTTTGCCTCCCAGTGGGCGTCAGGCGGGGTGCTCTGCTCGGTATTCCTCCATTTGGATTTTTTTACATTAACTCTCTTATTCTAGTGCACATTATTTTAATTTACTGTTGCACTTGATACCGGTTTATGTTATATTTTTGTTAGTCTGGTATTTTTTTCTCACTGCGTCCTAAGGACCAGTGAGTTACCTGTTGATCTGATTGGCCAGTGAGAACCACCAGATTAAATAGTCCTCCTGCCCATCCTGCCCATCCTGCGCATCCTGCTCATCCTGCCATCCTGCCGTCCTGCCATCCTGCAGTCCTACCCATCCTGCCGTCCTGCCATCCTGCTTGTCCTACTCCTCCTGCCCATCCTGCAGTCCTACCCATCCTGCCGTCCTGCCATCCTGCTTGTCCTACTCCTCCTGCCCATCCTGCGCATCCTGCTCATCCTGCCGTCCTGCTCCTCCTGCCCATCCTGCAGTCCTGCTCCTCCTGCCCATCCTGCAGTCCTGCTCCTCCTGCCCATCCTGCCATCCTGCCGTCCTGCCATCCTGCTTGTCCTACTCCTCCTGCCCGTCCTGCTCAACCTGCTCCTCCTGCTCGTCCTTCCGTTCTGCTCATCCTGCAGTCCTGCTCCTCATGCCCATCCTGCAGTCCTGCTCATCCTACTCCTCCTGCCCGTCCTGCTCATCCTGCTCCTCCTGCCTGTCCTGCTTGTCCTACTCCTCCTGCCCGTCCTGCCCATCCTGCTCATCCTGCCATCCTACCCGTCCTGCCCGTCCTGCCCGTCCTGCCACCCTGACCATCCTGCTCATCCTGCTGTCCTGCCGTCCTGCTCAACCTGCTCCTCCTGCCCATCAGCAGTCCTGCTCGACCTGCCCATCCTGCAGTCCTGCTCCTCCTGCCCATTCTTCAGTCCTGCTCCTCCTGCCCATCCTGCTTGTCCTACTCCTCCTGCCCATCCTGCTTATCCTACTCCTCCTGCCCACTGCCCGTCCTGCTTGTCCAACTCCTCCTGCCCGTTCTGCTGGTCCTACTCCTCCTGCCTGTCCTGCTGGTCCTACTCCTCCTGCCCATCCTGTTCAGAGTTTGCCTCCCAGTGGGCGTCAGGTGGGGTGCTCTGCTCGGTATCCCCTACTCTGGATTATTTTGTATTAACCCTTCATTTTTAGTGCACTTTATTTTATTTACAGTGCACTTGTTGTTGGTTTAATTTTTATATTTGTTTGGCTGGTTTTTCTTTGTTCTACTTGGCAACAAGTAGAATTGCTGTTCAACTGATTGGCCGGCTTTGCCGGCCAATCAGTAAAACCAGATCAAAATAGACCTCCTGCCCATCCTGTTAAGAGTTTGCCTCCCAGTGGGCGTCAGGCGGGGTGCTCTGCTCGGTATTCCCCCATTTGGATTTTTTTACATTAACTCTCTTATTCTAGTGCACATTATTTTAATTTACTGTTGCACTTGATACCGGTTTATGTTATATTTTTGTTAGTCTGGTATTTTTTTCTCACTGCGTCCTAAGGACCAGTGAGTTACCTGTTGATCTGATTGGCCAGTGAGAACCACCAGATTAAATAGTCCTCCTGCCCATCCTGCCCATCCTGCGCATCCTGCTCATCCTGCCATCCTGCCATCCTGCCGTCCTGCTCATCTGCCATCCTACAGTTCTGCTCCTCCTGCCCATCCTGCAGTCCTACCCATCCTGCCGTCCTGCCATCCTGCTTGTCCTACTCCTCCTGCCCATCCTGCAGTCCTACCCATCCTGCCGTCCTGCCATCCTGCTTGTCCTACTCCTCCTGCCCATCCTGCGCATCCTGCTCATCCTGCCGTCCTGCTCCTCCTGCCCATCCTGCAGTCCTGCTCCTCCTGCCCATCCTGAAGTCCTGCTCCTCCTGCCCATCCTGCCATCCTGCCGTCCTGCCATCCTGCTTGTCCTACTCCTCCTGCCCGTCCTGCTCAACCTGCTCCTCCTGCTCGTCCTTCCGTTCTGCTCATCCTGCAGTCCTGCTCCTCATGCCCATCCTGCAGTCCTGCTCATCCTACTCCTCCTGCCCGTCCTGCTCATCCTGCTCCTCCTGCCCGTCCTGCTTGTCCTACTCCTCCTGCCCATCCTGCGCATCCTGCTCATCCTGCCGTCCTGCTCCTCCTGCCCATCCTGCAGTCCTGCTCCTCCTGCCCATCCTGCAGTCCTGCTCCTCCTGCCCATCCTGCCATCCTGCCGTCCTGCCATCCTGCTTGTCCTACTCCTCCTGCCCGTCCTGCTCAACCTGCTCCTCCTGCTCGTCCTTCCGTTCTGCTCATCCTGCAGTCCTGCTCCTCATGCCCATCCTGCAGTCCTGCTCATCCTACTCCTCCTGCCCGTCCTGCTCATCCTGCTCCTCCTGCCCGTCCTGCTTGTCCTACTCCTCCTGCCCACTGCCCGTCCTACTCCTCCTGCCCGTCCTGCCCATCCTGCTCATCCTGCCATCCTACCCGTCCTGCCCGTCCTGCCCGTCCTGCCACCCTGACCATCCTGCTCATCCTGCTGTCCTGCCGTCCTGCTCAACCTGCTCCTCCTGCCCATCAGCAGTCCTGCCCGACCTGCCCATCCTGCAGTCCTGCTCCTCCTGCCCATTCTTCAGTCCTGCTCCTCCTGCCCGTCCTGCTTGTCCTACTCCTCCTGCCCATCCTGCTTATCCTACTCCTCCTGCCAATCCTGCGCCTCCTGCCCATACTGCTCGTCCTACTCGTCCTTCCATTCTGCTCATCCTGCCCTCCTGCCCTTCCTGCTTGTCCTGCCCTCCTGCCCATTCAGCCGTCCTGCTCGTCCTGCAGTCCTGCTCCTCCTGCCTGGCCTGCAGTCCTGCTCCTCCTGCCCATCCTTCCCTCCTGCTCCTCCTGCCCATTCAGCCATCCTGCCCGTCCTATTTGTCCTACTCCTCCTGCACGTCCTGCCTTCCTGCTCCTCCTGCCCATCCTGCCATCCTGCAGTCCTGCTCCTCCTGCCCACTGAGTGAACCGCTCATGTGACGCATCAGCGAGCGGCAGCATCAAATGTATTTGTCACTGCTAGCAGCTGGGTGCAGAGCGTTCACAGGCACGTGGCACGCTGGACAGTCTCATTGCGATCATCTGTTTGATTGCGTGTCGCATGAGGAAGCAAGCGTGTTCAGCTGCACCCTGGACGGGGCCTTAGAGCTGTTGTAGACCGAAGAGTCAAGACGAGCAGGGATACCCGCTGTTACACTGAAGCAGCTGAGCACAGGAGAGGAAGATTGCAGAGCCTGGAAGGCTCCCAGCCTGTATGTTTTGCTGTGCTGTACCTGACTAGCCCTGTACTGATATTCACTCCATATGGGTGCGGAGTATGTACTATTAGATCTGTGGCAAGCTGCCGTTTCCAGCCAAGATGCTCAGTATTGCCACATACTGTTTATAGCACCCCAGGTAGTAATTTGAGAGAAATTTAAAGACATTGACCGAAACGTTAGTTCCTACTTCGGGTTGCACCTGCCAACCTGCAGTGATAGCTGTGCCAGTTCTGCAGTGCCCTGCACCACACAGAGGTCTGGATTCCTTCTCCAGAGGTCATCTTCCCCGTGTGCACCAAACCAAGTACCATTCGGACTGGGCAGTTTGTGAGTACCACTGTTCTTTTTAGTCAGGGATAATTAGGTGAACCCTGTCCACGTGGTACTAATCAAGCAACACCTACACACTACAACACCAAGAGCTCCAACGGAACGGTGTGTGTTGGGAGAAGGTTCCTTGGGTGGAGGTCGTGGGCAGCTTATTGTTTGTTTGCTCCTTACCATTTTTATCCTGTAAGCTACCTGTTGTTGTTCTCAGTGTCTGGTTTACATTATCCCAGTGAGGGAATTGTGAATATATATATATATATGTGTATTAAGGGTACAGGTAGTTCCACGGAGGTACAATTGCCTCCTCGTTGGTCTCATTGCCCATTTGCTGTCCAGGCCCAAACCCCCTCTCTGCCCTATTCAGCCCCCCACCCCGCTGTCACAGAGCTGGTCTCATCAGGTATATATTGACCAGGACACTTATCAACATTCTACGTTGGAGAGAAATCTCCTGGAGGCACTGACCCCCGGCAAGTATCCTTCTCTACCACCAAAGAGCTCAGGTCATTCGCCGCCCTCAGCTCGCCCACGGGGAAGCTAGAAAAGGACTAGCACCAATCTATAAGATTACCGATCAGCTATACTCTAAAAACCTGCCACCGATGCATAGAACATCTCAGTGGGGAATATAGTAAATGAAGTAAAAAAATATATATAAGGGAATCATTAGGGGTTTGGGAAAAGAAAATGGTCAAGATAGAAAACAGAATGAATTCAAACAACTTACATGGCTTCCCAAATTCTGCGCAAGTCTTTAAAACACTGTATTGTAAACTGCGGGTATTCAGAGTTTGGGGGGAAAGGGAATTCATTCATTAAATAAAGCAGGTTCTACATCATTATACTGGGGATACAGAAAGTACAAAAAGCAGCACACATTCACAATGTCAGCTGTATATGACAGTACATAAGCAGGTGTATTTGTGTACATGAACTAATCCGCGTGTATCATTGTGTATGTCAGTGTGCAGTGTTTACACTATGGGCTGAATAAGGGCTGATAACGCGACGTTACCTAAAACAAGAAGGGATATTATGTTCCCTGAGGGTAACGCGAGTTCTCACAGCTAATTATACGTGAGAACAACATGACCTCAGACCCTTTGATGCTGCTCCCCCCGAGACCCCCTCCCCCCCTGCAACATCCCTCAAAGGACCAAACATTGATCAATTTGCAGTTTTTTTCAAGACCCCAAAAGTGCATAGGACATTATATATATATATAAATAAATGAGCCGTGTCTGTAATCAAATAAAGCTTTTACTAACATCTCCCCCACCGCTAGGCTCAGAATAGAGCTGGCCTAGCCCGTATGGGTGGCAACAGCAATTGTCCGGGGGGTGCGGCCCCCCCATCTGGTCTGGTGGTCGCGAGCGCGATCGGGGAGTCAGTTGGGGCGGTTGGGTTTCAAATTAGAGCCAAGGAACAAGCAACTGTCACTTGTTCCTTGGCGTTGGAGCAGTTTCCCACCCACCCATCCCTTTGAGTTAAGTTAATTAAAAAAAAAAAAAGACATTTGTTTTCAGTGTTAACATTTCTTTTGCAGATAAGTAAGAGAATATTTGAAACAAGGAAGAAAAGATTATGATGGAGGGGTCAGTGGACCAATTGCTTTGTCGCGGCGGCAGTTGGGGGGGGGGGGGTAGGTGCTTGTCCCGCCAGAAGTGGCTCGGGGCTGGTTACCGGGGGGTTTGAAGCGAGGGGGTAGGTCACCGGGACGTATTTCCGGGTGCCCCTTTTGCGTTGCCCAGCTCTGAGCATTCTGGCGCGGACAGGTGGTACGCTATCCCCATTTGTGTTTAATAAATAAGCCGCAGCCTTTTACCTCCATAAATGTGTCCTCTCGTTATTTGTATGTTTTATGTAGAGGGGTAATAGGAGAGGGGGGGGGGGGGGGAAGCTCGCGCCTCCTTGGTCATGCTGCTTTCTGTGTTGTCTGCTTGCGGAGCTCGGTAACAACACGAATTTAAGCTATTCTCATATACATTTATATCTATTCCTGATCTGTATGTCCCTCACCTCACAGGAAAGGATGCCCTTCTCCAGGTGGGGGGCTGTCACGGTAGCTCATGACAAGATGTAACGAACACCAAATATCTGGGTTGAACTGAACGAGGCTTAGATATAATAAAATATCATTTATTCCTTAAAAAAGGTGAACACGGGGGGGGGGGGCGTGGCCAGGAAGCTGAGCGAGCCAGCCGCAGATTGCGCGGCTCCCCAAACAACCCCTCACTAAGCCGGTGCAGAGCCCCTAAAGCCAAGGAAAATTACAAAAAAGGGATTCTTACGGTGCCTGGGACACGGGGGGAGAGAAATCTGGGCAACCCTGATCGCGGTTGAACGAGAGAGCGGGTGATTTGCTCCCGTCCGTGGACTCCCCCCCCCCCTTCGCCTCCCGAGACTTCCAAGATGGCCGCCGGGACCGCGTGGCAGAAGTAGCGTGTGCGATCCCCGTGCCCCTCAGGGCAACCGGAGGTAAGGGACAGTACCGTATCGCGGCGCAGTGCAGAGGCACACCATAAGGGACGGAGTGGTGGTCACCCGCCCCTCTCCCGACAACTTTGGCACACCCGCACCGAGCCGGAGTCCCAAGATGGCGCCGGCCGGTGTATGAGGGGCTGAGAAGGCACACAAGCGTGCAGCTGTAGCGGAGCCGGTGCGGGTGATTCCCCTTGTGGCGCGGGGAACCGCGAGCCTTGAAGTGGAGGGGGAGACCCATCCTGGGGGAAGGAGGCTGCCAGTTAGTGCAGTCCTGCAGCGAGCAGGCTGGTGGCCATCTTGGTCCACCCCACCTGCTCACAATTGCAGACCTGAAAAAAAAAAAAAAAAAAACACAGACTGCAATTAAAAACCTGCAAAAAAACACAAAGAAAGAACTCCCCTTCCCCCTACCCTCCAAGTAAACCCTAACCTGAGCCCAACTATCCCCTTCCAAATGATCATTGGGCCCAGTGCACGGCCACCTCAGATGAGACAGGGGTCCAAACTACAAAGGTACAAAGGCTCAACCAAAATCAAATAAAGAAATGCAAATAATGTGTGTGTGATCGGGACATGTTAGGAATGAGGGGGCTCATCTCAATGTAGAATCTCTCTGTTTACATCATTTAAACACAACCAGCTCTACTTCCAGCAAAAATTGACTGACGAACAACAAATATGCCGCCCACTAAACAACCAAAAAAACCAGCGGTCCAGCTGGAGGCTTCCCTCTTCTTCAAGAAACAAAACCCAAAAGACCAAGAGGCGTCCACCCCAGGCGGAGACGCAGAATCAGATCTAGACTCTGGAGGGGAGTCGGACGCCCCGCTTACCCGCAAAGAAATGATAGGGTTTGTACAAGAATTAAAAAGCTCTTTCCACTTCGAAATGCAGAGCTTCTGCCACAGCATCAGAGCAGAGATTGCGTCCATAGGAGACCGCATTGTGGAAGTGGAGGAGAAGGTGGATAACACCGCCCTGGCACAAGAGTCCCAAGCGCTAGAAATCGAAGAATTAAAAACCCAAGTCAAAACAATCTTCGAAAAACTAGAAGACACGGAAAACCGGTCACGACGCAACAACCTGCGGATCAGAGGCGTCCCGGAAGAAGTGGACAACGCCCAATTAGAAGCATATCTCACCCGGCTCTTCAAGTCCCTGTTACCCGAAACATCGGATGAAAAACTTCAGATGGACAGAGCACATAGGATTCCTAGACCGAAAGGCGTAGACCCAGCGAAGCCTCGGGACGTGATCACACGCCTACACTATTTCCGTATTAAAGAGGAAATATTGAGAGTCGCTAGAACAACTCCAAAGATAGAGCAAGATAATGTTCCACTCCTCATCTTCCCGGACTTGGCTCAAACCACGCTGAATAAGCGGAGAATGTTCTCGCAGATCACCAACTCGCTACGGAACAACAAAATCCGCTACCGCTGGGGCTTCCCGTGTAAACTACTGTTCACTTACCAAGATACTATGCATATTCTACTCTCACCAGCAGACGGTGAGGCAAAACTACGATCATTGGGCCTACTTGAACCAGAAGATCCGGAAGCCTCTCAAAGGCCTTCTCACTCAACTAAGGCACAACGCCAGGCATGGGCGAAAACTCCAACCTCTGGGCGAGATAAGACCCAACCCACCTGAAAAACTAGAGCTGAAAACTTTCCTAACACCCATTCAAAATGACAGGCAAACCAAAACGTGGTCTGGACTTAAGGTACAAGCCGAGACGTGGTTCACTCCAGCGACCTATCTAAAAACGAATCAACGGTCGAGATATTTGGAGCACGTCGACCAATTCGACCAAGCCACAATGACCACAACAATCTGCACATCAAGAAACCACTGAGTTTAGCTGCTAAGTTTCTAAAGTGTGCAATCTCCAAAACTCAGGCTATGTCCTTGTTTACTGTGGAACTGTTCTCCCAAGTTACCCACAAAGTTTAGACATTCAAAGTTTGTCAGTTTGAACTAACTTGAACACTTAAAGGGACTGATATACAATGTTTGTTCGGAACTTCTTTCTAGATAGAAATGTTTTTACAATACAAGTTTCAGACCGATATGTTGTCTATAATAGATTTGGCCTCCCAAAGTTCACCTACAAAATGTTTAATAGAGTCTAAATTATTAGAGGCTACGTCTCAGCTGATTTTTTCCATGTTTTTTGTCCCTCTTCCACCTCTAGACTACAAGTGCAGAGCCTGCCAAATCATAGCTGCCAACCAATCCTACTTAATGCTTTTTTTTTTTTTTTAAATTGAGTAAGGAAATGTTGTTGTAAACAGTTATAACATTCAATGCCCCCCATTCTTGTTTTTATTACTCTTTGGAGTGATTTAATTTTCCCTTTTTGAAAGCTTACCTCTAAAACAAAGGAGCACTGCGGCACTGAGCCGCTGGTCCACTGCCCGCCCCCCTCATGTTCACTTAACCTGTGAGTGCGAGAGACTCGCACCACGGGTTCCACTATGGCTGGTCCCCCCAAACAATGTTTGGAAGCCGGGGTCCTCGGTTTATCCCTCCCCACCCTCTCTACCCCTCCCCTCCCCCAAGTTTTGCAAGCATTTGTTTCCTATATGGAATAATATGTATATCTCTCGTTGTATATGTTCCCATACCAGATTGTTTCTGAAGACGGATGTACCGACCCTTCAACTATATGTAAGTTATCACTCTGTTCACTTTTATCACAGAACTCTGAACCACCACCATGCCAATTAACATAATATCCCAAAACACCAAGGGCTTGAACACCCCCCGAAAGAGACGTATTGCTCTCTCGGAAGCTAAAAGACTGGCAGGAGATATCATTTTGTTACAAGAGACTCATCTGAAAAAGGAGGACCAATCGCTGCTATTCAGCAGTGACTACCCTCTAATCTACCACTCATCAGCCCCCACGAAAAAGAATGGCGTAGCTACACTGCTCCATAAAAATTTTAATTTCAAAGTAGACAAAATTAAAAGTGACCTCGCTGGAAGAATTCTAATTATTACAGGGTCACTGGACTCTACCGATATAACAATAGTTAACTCTTATGCCCCTAACGACAACCAAGAATCTTTCTTCCAAGAACTAAAAAGTTTAATCCTCTCCGTCCAGAAAGGCCTTTTAATTTTAGCAGGAGACTTAAATGCAATTATGGACCCAAATTTAGATAAATCCCCCAGTCTCCCACCGCCACAAAAAACGTCTCCCTCCACTCGGGGTCTCATATCTATGACCAAGGAGCTGTTGTTGGTAGACTCCTGGAGATTAGTAAGTAACAAAGTAAAGGATTTTTCCTTTTTTTCTCACCCCCATAATAGCTATTCTCAAATTGACTATATCCTAATAGACCAACAAATTAGTGACAATATCTCCTCAGCAGTAATCGCCCCCTCTGCCTGGTCAGACCACTTTACACTTATAACCAGACTAGTAGGCCTCACTACGAAGAATATAACAAGGTCGTGGTCCTTGAATGAATCCCTACTATTGAACCCACAAAATCTCCAACTAATAGAAAAAGATCTGGCCCAATATTTTGAAATAAACAATACCCCAGAGGTTTCCTCTTTTACCCTTTGGGAAGCCCACAAATCAGTGATAAGAGGCAAACTGATTGCCTTGGCTTCTCGAAAAAAAAAGACAAAACAAAAAAAATTAAAATACTAACACAAAAATTATCAGAGCTAGAATTTATTCAATAATCAAACCCCTCCCGGAAAAATTACAGGCAAATAATCTCAGTGAGGGGCGAACTAAACCTCTTGTTAGTGTCAAACGCAGAAAGAGCTATAAGATGGACTCAACAGAAATACTATGAAAAAAGTAATAAAGCAGATAGAATGTTGGCACGCAAATTAAAGCAAAAACAAGCTAAGGCTAAAATTCATAACATCCACACTAAAAATGGCTCAGTATCTCACAACCCCAAAATCATAAGTGATGCATTTAGGGACTACTATACATCCCTTTACAATCTACCAGGCCCAGTGGGAGACTCGACTAAAGAGAAAAGAGCAATACAAATTTGAAATAATCTAGCAAAATGCGGACTCCCTACTCTAGACCCAAACGACATCACAAACCTTGAAAAAACTATAGAGCCCCTGGAAATTATGGAAGCAATAAAATCCCTGAAAATTGGGAAGGCCCCTGGTCCGGATGGATTCTCTAATCTTTATTACAAGAAATATTCCACAACTCTCCTCCCATTTCTTACCAAAGTCTTCAATGAGATGATACTAGGTGTTCCCCCTCCTAGAGACATGCTTCAAGCTACCATAGTGGTAATCCCCAAAGAGGGGAAAGATCCCCTGCTGTGCTCTAGCTACAAACCTATTTCGCTGCTAAATACTGATCTAAAACTTTATGCAAAGATCCTGGCCAACAGATTAAATAGTATCCTCCCTAAATTGGTTCATCCGGACCAGGTGGGGTTTGTCCTGGGCAGACAAGCCCTTGATAACACAAGGAGGACAGTGAATCTAATACACGTATCAAATCTCACAAAGTGCCCATCTCTATTACTCTCTTCAGATGCTGAAAAAGCGTTTGATCGATTAGATTGGCAGTTTATGTCGGCTACGCTTTCGCAGATGGGATTCACAGCCAAAATTTTAAATAGTATAAACACACTATACTCCACACCAACGGCCACTGTGAGGACGAACAGCTCTCTGTCTGACTCCTTTCCAATATTAAATGGAACCAGGCAGGGTTGTCCGCTCTCACCTTTATTGTTTGCCTTAGCCATAGAACCATTAGCATGCCAGATAAGGATGAATCCCAATATTGCGGGTATTTCTGTTGGCCAGGAAGAATTCAAAATAGCTCTTTTTGCGGACGATATACTATTGACACTTTCAAAACCCCTCACATCCCTCCCTAACCTTTTCCATGTTCTATCAGAATTCGGCTCACTTTCAGGTTATAAAATTAATCATTCCAAATCCATGGCCCTTAGTTTAAACCTCCCTAAAGAATTAGTAAAATTACTCCAACTAAATTTTGACTTTAAATGGAATGCGAACCATATTAAATATCTAGGGGTTCAACTAACAAAAAATTATTCAACCTTATACAACGCAAATTTTAAACCCTTTTTTGACCAGATAGTCAAGGACTTAGCCAATTGGAACCCATAGATAATATCCTGGTTTGGGAGAATAACCACTATTAAAATGAACATTTTACCTCGACTCCTCTACCTCTTCCAAACTCTCCCGGTTAAAATCTGTCAGAAAGATCTACATAATATTCAGAAGAAAATTTTGAAATTTGTCTGGCAAAACAGGCGACCTAGAGTCCGCAAAGATATTCTTTATAAATCCAAATTAGAAGGAGGCTTAGCTCTTCCGAACTTACAAAACTACTATAGAGCAGCTCAATTAGGGCAACTTGTTAGCTGGCAGTCAAACACAACCGAAAGGAGGTGGGTCGAGATAGAGGATTTGATCTGTTCCCCACGCAAAATTAAAAATCTTCTCTGGTTCAACAAAAAGTCTAGACCACCCGAGAGTTTCAAGAACCTGGTGATATCCTTTGCCTGTAATCTCTGGGATTCCCTCAAATCCAAGTTTCAACTAACTGGTACCCCTTCCCTCATGCAACCCCTATTCTCGGACCCCTCCCTTCCTTTTTACACGGAAAACCCGCTCTCCCATACCTGAGTTCAAAAAGGACTCACGAGAGTCAAGGATATTCTCACTCAAGGGAAAGTCCCCCCATTCGCTTCTTTACAAACGAATCACGACATTCCTACGTCCGATTTTTTCAGATTTCTCCAGGTTAGGCGTTATATCCAATCAGTCTACAAATCAAGTCAACCCCAGGCTTTAACTCTGTTTGAAGACTGGTGTCTACACCAGCCCCACACGAAGGGCATTACCTCCAGAATATATCAAAGTTTATCCTCTATCAAGAGCAACCAAACCCCCGATAACTATACGGTATCCTGGGAAAAAGATCTTAACGTCTGTAAAGATCTCGATACTTGGAAAGACATCTGGGAAGCTGCCTCTAAAAATTCATTGTGCGTTGTAATAAAAGAGAATATTTACAAGTTAATATTCAGATGGTATATGACTCCTGCCAGGCTGCACTCTTTTCTCCCAGGGGTCTCCCCTCTGTGTTGGCGTGGTTGTGGTGAAGTGGAGAATATTCTGCATATATTCTGGTCATGTCCCAAAATCCAACAAACATGGACGGAAGTGTTCACCTTAATACACAAGATCCTAGAAATCACTGTCCCACATGACCCAGAATATATATTGCTAGGCAAGCCAATGGCCAATATTCCCTGAAAAAAAGCTAGAGTACTAGCCCAAATGTTAAATTCTACACGGTGTACAATAGCCAAAAATTGGAAACAACCTGCCCCCCCATCCTTAAACCAAATAAATAACAAAATTTGGCATATAGTTTATATGGAAAAACTCTCAGCCTATCTGAATGGCTCGACCTCACAATTCTCTGAGATTTGGGCTCCTTGGTTTCACCATGCAGGTTTATCCCCATATATAGATTAGAATACTTGGAACAGAGTGATATATGTGACAATTAAATTGTTGTGTACAATGCTATATTTTTACAAAGGCTATCCCTTCCCCCCCTCCCCTATCCCCCCTAAAATATGTTATATGTTTTGTTAATTTTTCTTTTGTATGAAAAAAATGTTCAATAAAAATGTAAGTAATAAAAAAAACAAAGGTGAACACAGCAATATAGTACAATTAACAGACAAGAAGGTAACACTTACTTAGGGTTGGGGAATGGAGAAGTATCAGCTAGCAATTCTCCAGCAATCCGGTGACATCCCAGGTGGAATCAGAAGCACAACTAAAAACTGTAGGGGTGACACAGTTTATATACCTGTGTAACCCTATTCTTAATATTGAATACAGACTATTGTTGAACAATTTTCTGTACCCAATCCCTAACGTGGAGACACAGATTAACCCATGTCCCCCAGCTAATTAGCCCATGTGTACTGGGACTCTATGGGTAGCCCCATAATTAAATCAGGGGCAACGACCAGTCTACAAAATGAAGTATCTGCATTGTTTGTAGGTGTAGACATAACACTTACAAACCACTCCAGTTTGATGATTATCCACCCTCAGGTGACAATTAGAGTGGCAGAGTCTGCTGATTAGTACTTGGTCGGTTGATTAGTACTTAGTGTAAACAATCAGGCAGTTAACTTTTGATCACAGTGCTTCGGCTCAATCAGCCGGCTGCCCTTCATGACCTATTAGCATAGCAGATGGAGTCTGCATTTTCAGAGCAGATCCAAAATACCATACATATACACTTTAATATCTACACATATTAATAAGTTCCATTCTGGTGGGCTCAGTGGGTCGAAATTTGCCAGTTTTTAATGCCTACAGTGACTCTACACATGGCCAAATATCTACTTTCTGTGACCTCCAGAACCGGAGATACAGAAATGCACTTTAAAACATTAAAATACAGGATTATAATGAAACATGGGAACAGGGGAACATACAGTTTCCTGACATGACAAGGTGTACGCCACATTCCTGGACCGCAGTCCAGTTAACCCCTTGCCTCCCTGGTGAGGTCAGGGGGTGGCCATATGAGGTGCAACCCCTTTAATACCGGGCCAACCCCCCTCTCCCTCTACAGGGACTTTATCATGTCTGCTTCTCATAATGTGTGTACCATCACTGTATTTGTATATTGTCTGTGTATGTATATGTATGTGTGTGTGTGTATATATATATATATATATATATATATATATATGTTTGTGTGTGTATATATATAAATATGTGTGTATATATGTGTGTATATATATATATATAAATGTACATATACTTACACACACACACACATCCTGTATACGATTGTAACTAAAAAATAACTAACCCAGTAAATCCAAAATATTTATTCACAGTGAATTGAGGTTATTCTCTAAATTGTGATAGCTGTTAACAATTGTACACAGCTATTCCCTTGAATGACAGCGTTAAGAATAGATAATGGATAATGTCGTTTAGTGAATAACCCACAATGTCTTTACTGTTATTTTCACATCGTTGTCCAACTTTACTTGGTGACATCCGTGACCCCTCTCCTCTCTTCTATCCCCTCCCCGCCTCACCCCAAAATTAACCAAAATTGCTTTTTCTAACCATTATTATTGTAACCGTGCTTAATTGGCGAGATGCATCTCCTCTGCCCCACTCTCTCTCCATCCTATAATCCATTGTCCCTTTCCTCCTTCTCCCTATCACATAGCCGCTATGTAATGGTCCCCAGTAAAATATTTTGTGAAGCTGTTTTTCCTTTAGTTCGAGAATATTTATGCTCCATTCATTTGAATGGGGCTAGTATCTTCCTGAGTAAGGGGAAGACCTTTTCCCAGCCTATAGTATAATCTACATCTCTGAAATTATCTAGCCCTCTTTTTTCTCCTCATCTATATCTGTCCTACAGATAACCTACAGTAGTAACCAGTAACCTAGGAGTGATGATTCCTATGGCCACGCAGAAAATGCACTGCAAACTGCCAGGAATGACTGCTGCTTTCTCCGTGAGCAACTAGATAAAGAGCAAGAAGCTAGGGCTGAATGGATGCAGTACTATGAGATCTCTTAGAAAGACGTTCACAATCGTATCAAAGAGCTGGAAATCTCGCGCCATGAGGTCCGCGATCTCAGCACAGAGGTCTGTAAATTGAAGGGTGCAGATGGAAAGATTCTGATTAATTTAGAGACTGTAAAAAGAGAAAATACAAGTCTGAGAGAGGAAGTTTCCGATTTGACTGGCCAATGTCAGTGAAAGAAATGAGAAGTGTCATGAATTGCAAAAAACGTGAAGAAACCATTGTAACAAGAAAAATCATGCAGGAAGCACTGGGGAATAGAGTGCTGAAAAAAGAATGTGCCTTCCTGGAGCATTGTATACAAGCAGAGCACACACCGCAGAGTCAGCTACAAGAGCTGCATACGAATCTGCAGGAGGCCAAGGAGAAACAAGCGGACGTTGAGGAGAAGCAACGAGTTCTGTAGAAAGATTGTATCCAGGCTACTAACGAAGTACAAGTGCAACAGGAGCATCTGAGTACCCAGTGTGTCCCCGCAGAGCAGCATGAAAAGCTGAAGGCCATGCTGAGCATCATCAGAGCCATCCTGGAGGAGGAGCTTAGAGGCAAGGTGACTCTGTAGGGGAGGGAGCAGGAGAAGGTCAAGAAACTGGAGCAAGAGGTGGAGGAGCAGAGAGGCTGCTCTGTCCCCAACAGTCAGTACGCCCAGGAGAAAGAAGCATGGAAAAGGAAAGCAGAGCTCCAAAATATAATGATGGATGCATTGATGCAAACTCAGTGCAAGCACAAGGAAGAAGTGGATGCTCTGAGACAAGAACTACAGGATGTGCTCAAGAAGCAGAATTCTTTCACTGATTAACTAAACTTGCTGCAAAAGAAGAGAAGCATTCTAATAATTCAGAGATACTACAGAGCCCTCACCCAGAGAAGGATGGAGAGAGAACGTTATCTGCGCAAACGCTCCGTAACTGTCATACAGGCTGCCTACCAAGAGATGAAAAACTTGTCGGCTTAATCACCGGACTAAGGCAGCCTGCCTTATTCAGTCAGTTTGGAGAATGCAGCGACCAAGGAAGAAGTATGCACATTTGAAGCAATGTGTAATTGCACTCCAGTCATTCTTCCATGCCCATCTGGTCCGAACCAGGTCCCTTACAATAAAAGAAGCAGCTATAAATATTCAGTCTCTGACTAGAGAGAGTCAGAAATGTGTCCGCTAACCCACGCTGACAAAGACATCACTGTGGTCCTTCCTTCTGAATAAATGTATACATGTGCACATCGAGAAAGAGAGGCCCAAGACTACAAGTCTGCCAACTGCAAAGCAGAGATACAACGAGGCACAGACAGAGTTGATAAGAACTCCATCAAAGTTGAGGTGCTGGAGAATTATGGTGCTGAGCCAGATGCATAGTCACACTAGTGACTGTGAAGAAGAGATGGCACGTTAACTGAGGCTGTCCCAGGTAGCATAGGCCTTTAGAGGAACAGCATCTACTTCACGTGGAGTCCCCATAGCTTCGGCATCTGTATTACCCTGTATTATCTGTATTATCCTCCGCATCGGGTAGAGATGGTGGACTGGCGTTCATACAGGCATGACTTATTACATATTCTCTGGTTCGCTGAGCTGGATATTCTGTAGCTATTTCACTGCTCCGGTGCTCCGCGCTATCTTGCGGCTGCTTCCAAGATCTCGGCTTGGGCTTCAGCGGCGGCTGCTTCCGTTTCTTCACGTAAGGCCTGTAAGTTCACTTCCAAATTGGCCTTACTACAAGCAGAAGCTGCAGCGGCGTTAGCAGTGACAGCTGTAGCTGTAGCAATGGTGGTGGGAGCAGCCGAAGTAGTGGCAGTGGCTGTGGCAGCGTCCTTTTGCTCCTCCTCGACACGGACTCTCTCCAATTTCATGGTTACCTCTTGTTGACTGTAAGCGGCCCGTCGACGTGCAGCCTCTGCGGTAGCTCGCGCCCTGGCATTGCCTGGGCTGTATACGTTAGATCGCGCTGAGTTTGATGACCTTGTTGAATGCCTGGATGCGCTGGAGCGCTGTGATGCAGTCTCCGGCAAGAGGTCCTTTCTCCGACCTTCAGCCTCCGTGATTGCGCTCTGCACGTGCCTGACGCATTTCGTAGGCCTTGTTCTTGCAGACTCACTCCGGTATTGATTCTTGTCAAATAGGTGATATATGTCTGTGACTGCATTTGGTACCGTATATGGGTGGCACTCAGTTGAGCTGTAGCCTGTTTAAGCTGCTTTTCATGATCGCTATTATTTGTAGCATTAAACATTTCAAGACCAGTATTTTTCCAGGCCTTCTCTAATATGTCACGGTGTGCGTCAATGTCTGATTCATATTTTCATTGGGCCTTCTCTGTAGTGTTACACTCTCTTGTATCTATTGCGATTGTGTAAAGGTCTCAGGGTCTGTGTGGTCACCCTCCTGCGTGGTGTCTGGTGAGGTCTGAGCTCTGCCATGCTGCAGGTGGTTGTAGGCCTTTGCCAATGTGTGTGGCGTGTGTGTGGCGTGCGATCTGTTACCTGCGTTAGTGATGGACGACTTCCTCAGATAGTGCCGCTCGGTGTCCTGTAGCAGTCAGCGTAGTGGTAGCGGTACTTACAGGTGTCCGTTACTCTGACCCGTTTTGACGGGAGGGGGTAACCAGGCTCTATAATAAAGATCAAACCCGTTTTGGTTACCCCTGCTCTGTGTATAAGGGTCCAAGAGAGCTCTTGGGTCCAGTAACATGGTATTACTACACTGTACTGTCTGTAATAAAACCATATTTTGTGTTTTCCCTTTCTGGGTGTGCCAGCAAGCTGGGATTTCTAGGGTATTAGTTTCAAGGGGGTTTTGCGGAGGAACCGTTGACAGAATGTGCCTAGGAGGTTGGGGTCTGGAGTTGCCGGTCCCCCCAAAAATATACCCGGGAATCATGCCTGATTCTCACATACATGTAGGCACATTGTCCCGGCAATACATCCCCTTGAAAACGCAAGCACGACTCACCACTAGGGTACCCTGCTTCAGCACAGCCCAGAAAGGAGAACGAGGCACAGGGATAAATATGTATTCCTGTAGCTGAGGGAATCCCTAGGTTAAGGGGGGTACCCCAGCTAGTGCCAAGGTGACCCACAACCAGTATAGGGTTTGTGGGTGCCCAACCGTATATAAGGTTGGGGGGGGGGCTCTGTGAGTCCAAACTGAGTCACGGGGAAAGTGTGTGGGGGATAAGGCAGGTATAAAGAGACAAACATTTTTCCTTTTCTGTTCCCTGTACCCCAAGTCTCAGTAAACTTTAATGTATTGTAATATGTTTTTACATTCGGAACCGATGTCCAAACAGGCAGCCCGTGCAAACCCACAGGCACCGGTCAGTCTGCAGCCAGAGGATGCCCAGAGGTGTGAACGGCATTTGGTTAGCAGGGAAAGGTGGAGTACTAAGTCCGGAGATCAATGTCAGTCCTCCGGGATGCCACTTGCTCTGCCGGACCTAGGGGCGCCTGCCCAGCGGGTGGCATTGGGATGGCTGGGGGAGGGTGGGGGGAGATGTGGAAGGCTTGCACATGCCCCTTAGCTGTTTTGAATGTCCCGCTTACCCGGCTCTTCTAGCCTGCTCGGCTCTGATTGGCTGCTTGGGAAAGTTCCCACGCACTAATTGGCTGCCCGCTCTGCTTTTATTTTATGAATAAAGCAGAGAATACTATAACAAGCCCTGAGCCAATCAGATTGTATGTTACCCTTTGAGTCTGAGCAGAAAGAGCGCGGGCGCTTTTCAAAAATGCTTTGTTTGTAATAGCAAAGCAACCGGCTTCGATTTCAAGCCTGAAAAGTCTGCCCGCCAGAGACTACGTCCCAACTTTTGCGACAAAGTTCTCCGAAACGAAAGTTGAGGACGCGGCTGGGATTTTATGCCGATTTGAGTTCCAGGAGATTTGGAGTAACTCGCGGTAAGGAGGGACCAAGTTCTCAGAAGAGAACGTAGCGGTGGCATGAGGAACTTATGCCGATTTGGGTTCCAGGAGATTCTGGGCTTAGTCCCGGTCAGGGTAAAACTCTCCCATAGATTTCCCTGCACCTAGGAGAGTCTCGTTTTCAACCCCAGCCCCCCAGTAAGTGTTTCTTTTCGTCTGCATTTTGTGTTTCATTGTGTATAAGCAAATTTATGCCGAATAAATGACAATTTATTTCTCTACCATTTTTTGCTCAATGAATGATCCCGGTAAAAAAGGTGTAAATAACCTGGTCTCCCGTGACACCCGTGTCCTGGCGGATGGCCATAGAGTGGCCCTTGGTAGCTCTTGCTGTGGGGATATAGCGCAGGGGTGGATCTGAGGGGCTGCATAAGGAGGTTATATTGATGTAGTGCAATAATTTACCTTGTCTCGGGTTGTCAGTGGTCTGCTGGGCGATGGAAAAGATGGGCGCCAGGAGGGCAACTTCAATCTTTATTAAAGTCCCCAGCTTGGGATCACTGCAGTCACAGCACACATAGATTGACATTGTTGCACGTGTTTTCATCCATACAGATATCAATGATTATTCAGATCTTCCCTGAGTGCCCACACAACACACACAGGAGGTGCATCTTCTTATTACTTCAGCAATCATCTGGGGGATCAGGGCCCCCCTTCTTATCCATACCGTATACTTGAAGCCCATTTTTACTGTGGGCCCAGTCTGAGATCCTGTCCTGGTCTGCGTAACGTTACTGTTACATCTCAAACCCTGCTTTGGATCTGCCTTTGGTACCCTCCGAGGGTACTGAACACTGTGGATGGGGATCTGCTTGTAGGGCTGATCCCCAGGTGTCCTTGTGACACTTCTGCTTGGCCCACTGAGGCATGTCTGCATCCCCTTTCTTGGGACATCCCCTTAATATGGCCATAATAAAGGATCCTTACAGATGGGTCACTGTTCCTATCTGGAACACAATGAAAGGGGAGCCTGACCTAAGCTATACCTTAGGCCAGTGATTCCCAACCTTTTTTGTTTGCAGGAACCCTTGAAGTACAATATTTCGAGAAATCTCGGGGAACCCCTATCTGGCTGACACATATAAGGCTCGACAGGGGTCAGTCACAAAATTTCACACCTCACGAGCCACCTCTATTTCCCACCCTCTACCCATGTATTTCTCTCCCATCCGTCTCACTAACTCTCCCCCCTCCCGCCTCGCATGCATTTATCCCTTGCGTCTCACTCTTACTCCCTCTTTTCCTCACTCACTCCCGCCCCCCTCTCTTCTCTCACTCGCCCCTACCTTCCGTCAATTACCCCACTCTCACTCAATCAACCCTACAATATACATACCAAAAAACCCTACCCCCAGGGGTGGGGGGGGGAGGGGCTGTGGTCCGTAGCAGGAACCCTTGAGACTGCTTCAAGGAGCCCCAGGGTTCCACAGAACCCTGATTGGGAATCACTGCCTTAGGGAAAACCTTCCCCATCTCTGAGCAGTGATGCTTCTCTTTAGCTGCCATCCTGGAACTCCCCTAGAATCCCAGGCTCCTTTTCTCTATACCTCCAATGACACGGTGTCACCACTGGGTGGAGCCTAACCTCTATTGTCATCAGTTAACCCCTAGTGTGCTTTTAGTAGCCTACATCAGGAGGGGGGCTAACCAAAGTTAATCTCCAGACTGCTTTACTTTCTAATTCATGCCTATACCATAAAGACCTACTATTTATACCAATAAGCCTCTCTGACTTCTACAACCACCCACCCTGTTCCAGGGAGAGGCATCTTACATGGAAATACGGGAATCAACTTCTTAGTATCCAAATGTTGCAATTTACAAGGAAAATAATGTACTTATTTCTTCTCTGGTTCAGTGACCATTGCACGGCAATTGAAACATTGTTCTGATGATACCACTGGCCACTCCGCTGTGATTACTACTCATTCTTGTGTTCATAACCATACCTGGAGAACCTTCTGGGACTGTGTTATCACACTTTGCTTTATTGAGCGGTATCACAAGATCCAGACTTTTTCCCGGAAGAGTTGCCAATGACCCATTGTTGGAATAGGAACGTCTCTGTACATATGGGGGTTTTGTTAGTTCTATTCTCGTCATATTTCCAGTTGTGTGTTCATTTCTTAAGCAGATGGCTCCATACCTCCATCTCGAGGTTAGTATATTTGAGCAGGGTTTTAATGTAATAAAACAAAATATCTTTCTGCAAAAGACAAGAAAATTTGAAACACAAACCCAGCCAAGTATTTTGTTATTTTTAAGTGCCATTCATTGTGTTCCTGCTCCATTTTTCTGTGTTATGCGGATAAAAACACATGTGAATATAATTAAAATTCCCCCTTGTCAAACAAACCAGAGCAGCGTAAGCCTGGTGGGAAACTGGCTGGACGGACATCTTGGCTGTAGGAATGCCAGACTGAATAGTCATCAAATGCCGACATGTTGGGGTGTGTGCCTAGAAATGTCTCATGTCAAGGGAATCAATCCTCCCTATCAATAAGCAATATTAAACTTCGAGAAGAGTCCAGGCCTCGTGCCCTTCCGCAAACATCCCTTGGAACACACACATTTAGCTCAATTACCTAAAGCTATACTGAAGCGAGAATTGAAGTTGACTCTTGGCTCAGGAGACCAGGCGTGGTTGGGTTCAAAGGACTAAACTTATGTATGGAAAACGCCAACATGTAAATTCTTGCTGTGTGCATTGAAAAGATGTAGCTCAGATTTCTGAACATGTGGGTCATATTAAGTCGGCACCTTGTGGACTAATCAAGTGAATGATATGTGAGGCGTCTTCTGGTGGCAGAAGTTGTTTTATGGCATACTGTAGCACCACCAGTGATCAGATAGGAGAGGAGAAAAACAATTGGTGAAGAACCATTCTATTGGACTCATAAACGTAGAATGAGAGCATCCTTCTCTTGGTGTGGCTTTGCCTCTTGGATCTGTGTATTCTGACAGCCCATGACTGTAGCTTTAGTTCTATTGGCTTGGTACAGCTTGGTGGCTTGTGCCAATTAGCTATAGGGACATAGGGACATCAACGTTTCAGAAGATGTTATACATTCCCCATAGCTTTTACAGTGGATATTTACACAGCATGACACAATGGCCATGACACAATGTCCTATTAGACAACTTTTGTGATAATGCACATTGAACTGTGTGGCTATGCTGATGGGTATACGGTCATACACACTCTCTACATTTCTCACTATCCCTTTCATCCATTTATTGCCCTCTTTGTTCTCTTGGTTTTTACATCTGGGTTTAGCTCATGGAATCTCTGTAAATCAGTATTGATTGTCCTGAGGAAGATATGAGGGAGAACAACCCCTCCTTCTCCAATACAGGTACACACACACACACTCACAACCCTCCCTCCCCCAAAAGGGAGCCACAGACACAATGAACCCCCTACCCCAATACACACACACTATTTTCAGGGAGAGGGGTGGGGATGTAAATCAATATTGCTCATCCTGAGGAAGAGAGAGAACTCTCAAACGCTTGTCTTATAATATCAATTGTTAGTCCAAATAAAAGAGGTATCACTTAATACTGAAGCACTCATTTATTCCGATTCTATCATGTAACTTGGTATTTACTTCAAGTCCTGGAATCTTTTTCTGAGTAACATGTCTAAACTCTCCGCGTGACGGGCGCCAGGCGGTGCTCAAACAAAGATTTCCACTCCATGAGAATAAAATGATTCTTTATTGTTCTTGGACCAAAGTTCTCTCAAGGACAAGATGATTTACTCAGAGGAAAGAACTATGGATTTTTGAGAGGTGATTAGAGAGGCTTAGGAACCACAATATCGCTGAAGTTTCCAGCTTTCATCCGAGGACTGCGAACGCGTCTTGGACATCGTCCTAACTGGATGTGCTGCGTCACCGGCAATCATTTAGCAATGGGGTGGCCAACTCCAGTCCTGAAGGCCCCCCAACAGGTCAGGTTTTCAGAATATCCATGCTTCAGCACAGGTTTCTGTGTCTCTGACTGAGTCAGATTGAGCGACCTGTGCTGAAGCAGGGATATCCTGAAAAACTGACCTGTTGGTGGCCTCTCAGGACTAGAGTTGGCCGCCGCTGACTTAGACTCTGCAGTTATAATATGATTATTAATGTATTATTATTATGATGTTGATATTAAATGTGTTGCATAGAAATATCCACAAATCCCAACATGGCTTAAGCCGTCGGCTGCAATTTATGGGCTAGAGGACTCGAGAGTCAATACATGAGTTTTTTGATGTCTCAAGTGTGACCCGCGTGGAAATTACTTAATAATAAAATATTAACCCCAGAGAGGCCAGCAACACATTAGCACTGCATGAGATGCGAGATCAGCTTGGTGCCAGCCTCTGTCCCGGGGAGGAAAGTACCGAATATAACTAACGCTCGGGGTCATACCCACAGCATCAATCATTAAGTCATTAGGGGATGAGCCGTTTCAGGAAGTTGCACTGTCGCTTTAATTCCATAATACAGTGGTATTACTTATTAATACGTTACACCAGCGCTTACCCGGCAGCGAACAATACATCTTACAGGAACCCCTGCTATTGTATTAGGAAAGTGCAGCCTGATGGAAGGGTCCTCAGTGAGATACATTGCTTCATGCACATGTAAACGAGGCTGGTACTGTGTGAACTACTGTATTGTAACACGGTTTCCCAGCTACAGGAAACAGTTATTACCAGCAGGTCTCTCCTTCTCTGTGTGCATAAACCTTACCTGTGCTCAGCTAAAAAATAATGTCAAATACTTTATTTAAAGGTGACTCTCAGCTATATTTAACCTATTAAACACAGCACTGATCTTGGTTCACTTTTGCCCTAAGGGTAATTTCCCCTGTAACTTTGCTTAGACTTTGTTTGTGTCATAAATGTAATAGAAAAAGCAGTGCAGGTTTGGTACTTTTCATCACATACTGTAAGTACAATGCTGGTTCTTTCATCCACTGGTTTTCTAACCCTTATGAAAGTTACATGTATTGTGGAATTTTGTGCTTAAATCCCGTTTATAACCAGTGAGCTTTTATTAAATTGCAAAGTTTTATATTCACCAAAAAATGTTTTATACAAAAACCTGACAGTTTCTTACAGTGTGTAGGAGGATACATACCTACTTACCGTATGTGCCTGTATATATTTCTTCATGGATTATATACAGTACATGTACTTTATACTATGTTTGTCCTGGCAAAAACCGGGACAAATGTCACGAATTCGTAGCCGGCGCTCGCGTGATTGGCGTTTGCCGGTCGCTCATGAACAGCCGGAAAGTGCCAATCGTGCACGTGATTGGCGTTTGCCGGTCGCTCATGAACAGCCGGAAAGTGCCAATCGTGCATGCGTGCCAAAAGAAATAAAAAAAATGGGACAGCGCCCCAAAAAGTCGGGACAGAGCCCTACAAACCAGGACTGTCTATGGCTAAACCGGGACATGTGGTCACCCTATTTATATATCCAATAGTAACACTAACACAAACACAATTTCATGGATAAAGAAAATCAGGATACCATTTGTAATGCAATAACCACAGAGAAGGGGCTGAGCTTTGGATATAAATACATATACACACACACGTGAAATTAATTAAAAGAAAGAAGCGTGTATATGTAGCGTAGTGCCCCTGGCTATAGCATTTCCACTGGCCTCAACACTATAAGTCCTGATAGGAACAGGCAGTGTTGGGGTTAAACTCCTGCGCAGGGCCTAGCTGCCATGTTACCCTATCCAGGTGCAGGCCTACTGGCAGTTTGGAGTGTCATACCTGGAGAGGCTACTGACTGGGTCACATGCTGATGGTGTGATGCCTGTCAGTACCTGGAACAGGTGAGCTAAACAGCACCACAGCACACCCTGTAGCTACCAAATCTCCGGCGCCGTTTTTTAATTTTTTTTAATTAACTGGCGCCCGGCCGCGCAGGGGGCCTGAGCGGCCGGGCCCCCCTGAGTCACGGGGCCCGGGACGCCAGTATCCTTTCTCCCCCCCTGTTGGCGGCCCTGACCCTTCATACTAATGCTTTCTATTCCTGTAATGTGTTTGCAATGTGTATTCTCTTCTGCTTTGCTAATGTAATATTGCACTGGTTAGAAACAGGAATAGTTTATCCCAGGTCCCGCCGTTTGACCCCTGTGGTATTGTGCTGTACTTGGTGACGGTTACACAGAGCGATCTTGTTCTGCTGGCGCATTGCTTCAGTGACTTGGTATCCGTGGCAGAATCCCGGCTGTACCTGCAGCCTGTGTGACCCCCACAAAATAAACACGCTGCATTCAGGACCGACTTGGAGACTACCAGGGTGCATTGTGCGGCGCCTCGTCAGCTCCTCGAAGCCCGACCTGTGGGGTGGTCGCAGCAGCAGCGATGGAGGGAACCCGCCCGCGGGGTCCTGACACAGAAGTTAGACCCCACCGGACATCAGGCCTAGCTGGCGTGATCCCTGCCGCGCCTCAGGTGGGGACTCGGGGGGAGAGCGTGGGGACACAGCAAGGCGGCCTTGGGGACATTATACCCAAAGCTCAAGAGCTTACAATTTATTCTGACCAGGAGGCCTCGGTACTATATGTCTCAAACTGCTCTTTTGACTGAAAATTGTCACAGGGAAATCTCATTTTAAATTGCGCTTGTGCGCACCTTTGTACTTTGTAATGTGAGATTTCTCAGGCTGCGTCTTTTTTCGGGTGCAAATAGTATGTAGGAAATAATAATATTTTTGTGGGGCACAAAAATGAGGGATAGACCTGCAAAATCACCCACCAAGTACAACCTAGCGAAAACCCCAATAATGTTAGCGCAGATTGACATTTTGATGTATCAGCCCAAAAATGTAGTTAACGCAGCAAGAAAATATATTGTTTTCCCAGTATGGTTATTATCAGGGGTCGACAAATGCACTCGCCCGGTCACCACGGGCAAGTGCATTTTGGCCGCTGTCGACTGCTTACCTGCGGCGGCGTCTCCCGGTCTTCTCTCTGTCTTCTTTTGTAAATTCATATTTTTCCCCTGCAGATCCAGTTAAAATTGCCGCGCGGCGTCAACTGACGCCATGTTGTCATGACACGGGATTCTACGTGATGTCACGCGGAACCACATTATGCAACATCATGACATCACCGCTTCCCGTTGCCATGGCAACACAGCGTCATTTGAAGCCGCGAGGCCATTTTAACTGGAGCTGTAGAGAAAGATGAATTTGCAGAGGAGAAGACAGAGAAGGCCGCACCACGCCATCGGACCTCGCAGCTTACCACCACAGGTAGTGTCGTGAGGGGGACGGGGTAAGGGAGTGTTTTGGCAGGGACGACTGACTTTGGAGGGGGGGTGCGAATCGGGTTTTGCCCAGTTTATCGGGCCTTGGTTATTATAAATAATTTTACATAGTTACACTAATCTACTATATATTTGTGAAATGACTGTATGTCTGCGTCCCAAGGGTCAATCGCATTGGACCTTGGGCCTGTCACTCCTGCTCAGGCCATGCCCGCCCCCGCACACCTCTCATTGGCCTACGTCCAACACCAATGCCACACTGTCCCACCCCTCACTGACTCTCATTGGCCTGCGTCCAATGCCCGCCCCCGCACACCTCTCATTGGCCTGCGTCCCACCCCTCACTGACTCTCATTGGCCTGCGTCCAATGCCCGCCCCCGCACACCTCTCATTGGCCTGAGTCCCACCCCTCACTGACTCTCATTGGCCTGCGTCCAATGCCCGCCCCCGCACACCTCTCATTGGCCTGCGTCCAACACCAATGCCCTAATACTTCCACACTGTCCCACCCCTCACTGAGTTTTGGGAACGCTTTGCTTTTGCAACACCTAATCCTCTAATCCTCAACCTGCTCTGGGGCCACGCTTCACAGCTATCAAAACCTTCACGTCTGCTACCACAGACTGCCGAATCAGGTACAGCAGTGTTTCCCAAACTGTGCGCCGCGGCGCCCTGGTGCGCCGCGGCTTGGCTAGAGGGGCGCCGCGATCAGGGCCGCCAGCAGCGGGAAACAAGGGCTGCTCGCTCATTAAAAAAAAAAAAAAAAACCTCTGAGGGGAAGCAGAGGAGCGGTCACGTGACCGCTCCCATCCAATGGGGCTGCAGCCTGCCCGGCATTGCAACTACAGAGCCACCAGACAGAGGCAGCACCAAGGGGGGGGGGGGGGGGGGGGGGGGGGGGTATATATGTATGTGTGGTGTATATATATATATATAATGTGTATGTGTGGTGTATATATATGTGTGGTGTGTGTGTGTGTGTATGTTTGATATATATATATATATATATATATATGTGTGTGTGTGTGTGTGTGTGTGTGTGTGTGTGTATATATGTATGTGTGTGTGTGTGTGTATGTATGTATATATAGATATATATATATATATATATATATATATATATATATATATATATATGTATGTTTGATATATATATATATATATATATGTGTGTGTGTGTGTGTGTGTGTGTGTGTGTGTGTATATATGTATGTGTGGTGTATATGGATGTGTTTGATGTGTGTGTGGTGTGTGCGTGTGAATATATTTATCAAAGTTGCACAATGTTAATAAATAATTTATTCTCACATGTCTTTTTTTTTTTTCATTTTTAAATATTATATAATATACACACACACACACACACACACACACACACACACACACACACACACACACACACACACACACACACACACACACACACACACACACACAGCTACCAAGTGACAAACACACACAGTGATACCCGCCTACCAAGCGCGCTTGCTGTCTCCTCTGCCAGGACAGCGAAAAGCTCCTGGTAGAGCGAGCGGCAGCAAGCAAGAGCGAGCAGCAGCACCTAAGCGCTTACTATGTCCCAGGCCAGAGGAACTATAGCAGCGCTGATTACAGATGCAGGGGCTTTGTGCATCTGTTCAGCCCGGCTCAGCGACACTGAGAGAGGGAGGCCCGGCGCGCACGCTGGAGGAGCAGCACCGGGAGACTGAGAGAGAGAGTGAGGTCAGAGAGAGAGTGATGTCAGAGAGAGAGAGAGAGAGAGTGAGGTCAGAGAGAGAGTGAGGTCAGAGAGAGAGAGTGAGGTCAGAGAGAGAGAGTGAGGTCAGAGAGAGAGTGAGGTCAGAGAGAGAGTGAGGTCAGAGAGAGAGAGAGGTCAGAGAGAGTGTGAGGTCAGAGAGAGTGTGAGGTCAGAGAGAGAGAGAGGTCTGAGAGAGAGAGAGAGTGAGAGAGAGAGTGAGGTCAGAGAGAGAGAGAGTGAGGTCAGAGAGAGAGTGAGGTCAGAGAGAGTGAGGTCAGAGAGAGAGAGTGAGGTCAGAGAGAGTGAGAGTGTGTGAGAGAGACACCAACTGCGCACTGCAACTGTTAGGTATGTATATACACCTTTGTTTTTACTTTGGGCGCCGCGTAAAAATCCTGATCGCCTTGGGGAGCCTTGAAAAAATCCTGATCGCCTTGGGGAGCCTTGAAAAAATCCTGATCGCCTTGGGGAGCCTTGAAAAAATTCTGATTGCCTTGGGGAGCCTTGAACCGAAAAAGTTTGGGAACCACTGAGGTACAGAATCTACACACAACGCACAAACACAGCACACACACACATTCACACAACACCAAACACTGCAGACTGCCTCTTCAAACCCCCCCTCCCCTCCACGCCACACATCTCCCTCCCGCAACCGGACCGCGAGGCCGCGGCCTACACTCACACACCATGGCAACGATGTCCCTCCCCCTATCCCGCTACCTCACACAGTGTAGCTCCCGCGAACCGCACAGCACGCCTCATCTCCTGCACCTCACACAGCTCCCTACCGCAACCGGACCGCGAGGCCCCCTACCCCGCTACACCATGCCACCAATGTCCCTCCCCCTATCCCGCTACCTCACACAGTGTAGCTCCCGCGGACCGCACAGCAAGCCTCACATCTCCTGCACCTCACACATCTCCCTCCGCAACCGGACCGCGAGGCCCCCTACCCCGCTACACCATGCCACCAATGTCCCTCCCCCTATCCCGCTACCTCACACAGTGTAGCTCCCGCGAACCGCACAGCACGCCTCACATCTCCTGCACCTCACACATCTCCCTACCGCAACCGGACTGCGAGGCCCCCTACCCCGCTACACCATGCCACCAATGTCCCTCCCCCTATCCCGCTACCTCACACAGTGTAGCTCCCGCGGACCGCACAGCACGCCTCACATCTCCTGCACCTCACACATCTCCCTCCGCAACCGGACCGCGAGGCCCCCTACCCCGCTACACCATGCCACCAATGTCCCTCCCCCTATCCCGCTACCTCACACAGTGTAGCTCCCGCGAACCGCACAGCACGCCTCATCTCCTGCACATCACACAGCTCCCTACCGCAACCAGACCGTGAGGCCCCCTACCCCGCTACACCATGCCACCAATGTCCCTCCCCCTATCCCGCTAGCTCACACAGTGTAGCTCCCGCGAACCGCACAGCACGCCTCACATCTCCTGCACCTCACACATCTCCCTACCGCAACCGGACCGCGAGGCCCCCTACCCCGCTACACCATGCCACCAATGTCCCTCCCCCTATCCCGCTACCTCACACAGTGTAGCTCCCGCGGACCGCACAGCACGTCTCACATCTCCTGCACCTCACACATCTCCCTACCGCAACCGGACCGCGAGGCCCCCTACCCCGCTACACCATGCCACCAATGTCCCTCCCCCTATCCCGCTACCTCACACAGTGTAGCTCCCGCGAACCGCACAGCACGCCTCACATCTCCTGCACCTCACACATCTCCCTACCGCAACCGGACCGCGAGGCCCCCTACCCCGCTACACCATGCCACCAATGTCCCTCCCCCTATCCCGCTACCTCACACAGTGTAGCTCCCGCGGACCGCACAGCACGTCTCACATCTCCTGCACCTCACACATCTCCCTACCGCAACCGGACCGCGAGGCCCCCTACCCCGCTACACCATGCCACCAATGTCCCTCCCCCTATCCCGCTACCTCACACAGTGTAGCTCCCGCGAACCGCACAGCACGCCTCACATCTCCTGCACCTCACACATCTCCCTCCGCAACCGGACCGTGAGGCCCCCTACCCAGCTACACCATGCCACCAATGTCCCTCCCCCTATCCCGCTACCTCACACAGTGTAGCTCCCGCGGACTGCACAGCACGCCTCACATCTCCTGCACCTCACACATCTCCCTACCGCAACCGGACCGCGAGGCCCCCTACCCCGCTACACCATGCCACCAATGTCCCTCCCCCTATCCCGCTACCTCACACAGTGTAGCTCCCGCGGACCGCACAGCACGCCTCACATCTCCTGCACCTCACACATCTCCCTCCGCAACCGGACCGCGAGGCCCCCTACCCCGCTACACCATGCCACCAATGTCCCTCCCCCTATCCCGCTACCTCACACAGTGTAGCTCCCGCGAACCGCACAGCACGCCTCATCTCCTGCACCTCACACAGCTCCCTACCGCAACCAGACCGTGAGGCCCCCTACCCCGCTACACCATGCCACCAATGTCCCTCCCCCTATCCCGCTAGCTCACACAGTGTAGCTCCCGCGAACCGCACAGCACGCCTCACATCTCCTGCACCTCACACATCTCCCTACCGCAACCGGACCGCGAGGCCCCCTACCCCGCTACACCATGCCACCAATGTCCCTCCCCCTATCCCGCTACCTCACACAGTGTAGCTCCCGCGGACCGCACAGCACGTCTCACATCTCCTGCACCTCACACATCTCCCTACCGCAACCGGACCGCGAGGCCGCGGCCTACACTCACACACCATGGCAACGATATCCCTCCCCCTATCCCGCTACCTCACACAGTGTAGCTCCCGCGCACCGCACAGCACGCCACATCTCCTGCACCTCACACAGCTCCCTACCGCAACCGGACCGCGAGGCCGCGGCCTACACTCACACACCATGGCAACGATGTCCCTCCCCCTATCCCGCTACCTCACACAGTGTAGCTCCCGCGGACCGCACAGCACGCCTCATCTCCTGCACCTCACACAGCTCCCTACCGCAACCGGACCGCGAGGCCGCGGCCTACACTCACACACCATGCCACCAATGTTCCTCCCCCTATCCCGCTACCTCACACAGTGTATGACAACACCTACCACTGGAAATCAGATGTTCGTTGAAATAAAATATGTTTTCCTAACTATTTTACTGTCTGTATAATGTACACAACACTCACCCACACAAAACCCCCTCATACACACACACACACACGCAAACATCCTGTCATTCTATGCCACACACTACACTCAAAAACATGCCATTTTTAACATGTGTATGACCAACAACACGCACTCACACACGTCACACACACAACATGCCTCATACACACACACACGCCATCACACACCAGCAACACACACACATGCTCTCACACACACCACACACCATGCCACCGATGTCACTCCCGCTATCCCGCTACCTCACACAGTGTAGCTCCCGCGGAACAACCAGCACGCCTGACATCTCCTGCACCTCACACATCTCCCTCCGCAACCGGACCGCGACGCCGCGGACTACAGTCAAACAGCATGCCACCAATGTCACTCCCGCTACCTCACACACTGTATGACAACACCTACCACTGAAACTCAGCTGTTCCTTACAATAAAATATGTTTTCCTAACAATTTCACTGTCTGTATAATCTACTATATATTTCTGAAAGCACTGTATGTCTGCGTCCCTAGCGGCAATCTCATTGGTCCCTTGGCCCGCCCGCCCCCGCACACCTCTCATTGGGCTCACACACTCACACCACCCCCTTGGCCCGCCCCCCACACCTCTCATTGGGCTCACACACTCACACCACCCCCTTGGCCCGCCCCCCACACCTCTCATTGGCCTGAGGCGGAGTGACGGGCCAAAGGTCCAAAAAAAAAAAAAAACACACACATATATATCTCTGTCCTCTCCCCCCCCCATCACACTCACCTCCCCCCCTCCCCGGTGCTCACCTCCCTCCCGCTCCACTCCCTCCCCGGCGGGGGGACACGCGCCCACCTAAGACGCGCCCGGAAGCCGCTCCACTCCCGCACTCACCTCCCTCCCGCTCTTACCTCCCGCACTCACCTCCCGCTCCACTCCCTCTACACTCCACTCCCTCCCGCTACACACCACTCCCTCCCGCTCCACTCCTGCACTCACCTCCCTTCCACTCACCTCCCTCCCGCTACACACCACTCCCTCCCGCTACACACCACTCCCTCCCGCTCCATTCCCTCCCCGGCGGGGGAACAGGCAGCCTGCCACGCGGCGCCTAAGATGGCGGACCCCCTTCCTCCCTCGCGCTCCATTCCCTCCCGCTCCACTCCCTCCCCCGCTCCACTCACGTCCCTCCCGCTCCATTCCCTCGCGCTTCATTCCCTCCCGCTCCACTCACCTCCCTCCCGCTCCACTCCGTCCCCGGCGGGGGAACAGGCTGCCACGCGGCGCGTAAGATGGCGGACCCCCTTCATCCCTCGCGGCGCCGAGTAAGAAGATGGCGGCGGCCGGAAGTACAGGTAGGTGTCGCTCCCCCACCTCCCCCCCACCTGTGGCGCCGCACGAAACTGAGAAAGGGCGCATCACGGGTGTGTGTGTGTGTGTGTGTGTGTGTGTGTGTGTGTCACTGCCCCCCCTCCTGTCCACTGCCCCCCCTCCTGTCCACTGCCCCCCCCTCCTGTCCACTGCCCCCCCTCCTGTCCACAGCCCCCCCCTCCTGTCCACAGACCCCCCTCCTGTCCACAGCCCCCCCCTCCTGTCCACAACCCCCCCCTCCTGTCCACAGCACCCCCTCCTGTCCACAGCCCCCCCCTCCTGTCCACAGCCCCCCCCTCCTGTCCACTGCCCGCCCCCCTCCTGTCCACTGCCCCCCCCCTCTCCTGTCCACTGCCCCCCTCTCCTGTCCACTGCCCCCCCTCTCCTGTCCACTGCCCCCCCCTCTCCTGTCCACTGCCCCCCCTCTCCTGTCCACTGCCCCCCCTCCTGTCCACTGCCCCCCTCCTGTCCACTGCCCCCCCCCTCCTGTCCACTGTCCTCCCTCCTGTCCACTGTCCACTGCCCCCCCCTCCTGTCCACTGCCCCCCCCTGTCCACTGCCCCCCCCTGTCCACTGCCCCCCCCTCCTGTCCACTGCCCCCCCCTCCTGTCCACTGCCCCCCCCTCCTGTCCACTGCCCCCCCCCTGTCCACTGCCCCCCCCTCCTGTCCACTGCCCCCCCTGTCCACATCCCCCCCTTCCCACCCCCCCCCTTCCCACCGCCTCCCCCCCCCTTCCCACCGCCTCCCCCCCCCTTCCCACCGCCTCCCCCCCCTTCCCACCGCCTCCCCCCCCTTCCCACCACCTCCCCCCCCTTCCCACCGTCTCCCTCCCCTTCCCCCCCTTCCCACCGCCTCCCCCTCCCCCCCCTTCCAACCGCCTCCCCCCCCTCCCCCCCCCTTCCCACCGCCTCCCCCCCCCCTTCCCACCGCCTCCCCCCCTTCCCACCGCCTCCCCCCCCCCCTTCCCACTGCCTCCCCCCCCTTCCCCCCCCTTCCCACCGCCTCCCCCACTTCCCACCCCCTTCCCACTGCCTCCTCCCCCTTCCCCCCCCTTCCCACCGCCTCCCCCACTTCCCACCCCCTTCCCACCGCCTCCCTCCCCTTCCCCCCCTTCCCACCGCCTCCCCCTCCCCCCCCTTCCAACTGCCTCCCCCCCCCTCCCCCCCCCTTCCCACCGCCTCCCCCCCCCCTTCCCACCGCCTCCCCCCCTTCCCACCGCCTCCCCCCCCCCCTTCCCACTGCCTCCCCCCCCTTCCCCCCCCTTCCCACCGCCTCCCCCACTTCCCCCCCCTTCCCACCGCCTCTAACCCTTCCCCCCTCCTCCACCCCTTGCCCCCCTCCTCCACCCCTTGCCCCCCTCCTCCACCCCCTCCTCCCCTTCCCGCCGCCCTTCGCCTTCCTGCCCGCCTTACCGCCTCCCCACCCCCGCCTCTGCCTTTCACCCGCCCTTACTCCGGCCGCCTCTGCCTTTCACCCACCGCCTCACAGCCGCTGCACGCACTCAACAGACACCCGCCACACTCGACACATACCTGCCGCCACACACACCTGCTGCCTCCCGCCCCTACGCACCGACATCACTGACCCACCGCCTCACACCCTAGCAGGACCCCCACTCACACACAGCACTCACAACCCACGCGCCACCCGCCGCCTCACACCCTAGCAGGACCCCCACTCACAGACAGCACTCACAACCCACGCGCCACCCGCCGCCTCACACCCTAGCAGGACCCCCACTCACAGACAGCACTCACAACCCACGCGCCACCCGCCGCCTCACACCCTAGCAGGACACCCACTCGCAGACAGCACTCACAACCCACGCGCCACCCGCCGCCTCACACCCTAGCAGGACCCACACTCAGACAGCACTCACAACCCACGTACCACCCGCCGCCTCACACCCTAGCAGGACCCCCACTCGCAGACAGCACTCACAACCCACGCGCCACCTGCCGCCTCACACCCTAGCAGGACACACGCCTCACATTTTTACATCACTTATGGCACCAAAATATACATTGTACTGTGGTGTGGTTACAATAAACCATTTTTTTACAACATCGTATTACATTTTCTTCCATCTTTCTTTTCAATATTATTATCCAACCTTTACAACAAACAGTCACCTATTGTTCCACAATTTATAAATAATACTACCTATTACGCATTTACATCCCGGGCAACGCTGGGTCTCTCAGCTAGTAACTTATATTTACCAAGACTCTTTTATAACTAAGAAAACACACGTCATTCTGTTTTCATTCTATTGTATCAATGACGTATTCAAAAGAGGGATGCGACACAAATTATTTCATGCATGTTATGCACCATGCGGTATATACGAAGTCTTCATACAGACAACGCACGTTTTCTGAAGATTTCTATTATTTTTTAGCACTGAAATTTTGACGCGCCAAAAATGTCAAAAACATTCTTATTACATCGGCCTCTAAGAGAAATAAAGACACTACCCCCCGCCCCCCCCCCCCCCCCCGGGCCGGATCTCCTCACAGGATGTTCTTCAGACCAAATAATAAGGGATATTATAGAGTCATACTATTCACCCCCCCCTCCCCACCTCACCCGTTGGACAGTCAGCAGTGAGAGGATAAACCGGATTAGTCCCAGAGCCCGGGACGGGAAGCAGTGAGAGGATAAACCGGATCAGTCCCAGAGCCCGGGACGGGAAGCAGTGAGAGGATAAACCGGATCAGTCCCAGAGCATGGGACAGGAAGCAGTGAGAGGATAAACCGGATTAGTCCCAGAGCCCGGGACGGGAAGTAGTGAGAGGATAAACCAGATCAGTCCCAGAGCCCGGGACGGGAAGTAGTGAGAGGATAAACCGGATCAGTCCCAGAGCCCGGGACGGGAAGTAGTGAGAGGATAAACCGGATCAGTCCCAGAGCCCGGGACGGGAAGCAGTGAGAGGATAAACCGGATTAGTCCCAGAGCCCGGGACGGGAAGCAGTGAGAGGATAAACCGGATCAGTCCCAGAGCCCGGGACGGGAAGTAGTGAGAGGATAAACCAGAGCAGTCCCAGAGCCCGGGACGGGAAGTAGTGAGAGGATAAACCGGATCAGTCCCAGAGCCCGGGACGAGAAGTAGTGAGAGGATAAACCGGATCAGTCTCAGAGCCCGGGACGGGAAGCAGTGAGAGGATAAACCGGATCAGTCCCAGAGCCCGGGACGGGAAGTAGTGAGAGGATAAACCGGATCAGTCCCAGAGCCCGGGACGGGAAGCAGTGAGAGGATAAACCGGATTAGTCCCAGAGCCCGGGACGGGAAGTAGTGAGAGGATAAACTGGATCAGTCCGGGAGCCCGGGACGGGAAGTAGTGAGAGGATAAACCGGATCAGTCCCAGAGCCCGGGACGGGAAGTAGTGAGAGGATAAACCGGATCAGTCCGGGAGCCCGGGACGGGAAGCAGTGAGAGGATAAACCGGATTAGTCCCAGAGCCCGGGACGGGAAGCAGTGAGAGGATAAACCGGATCAGTCCCAGAGCCCGGGACGGGAAGTAGTGAGAGGATAAACCAGAGCAGTCCCAGAGCCCGGGACGGGAAGTAGTGAGAGGATAAACCGGATCAGTCCCAGAGCCCGGGACGAGAAGTAGTGAGAGGATAAACCGGATCAGTCTCAGAGCCCGGGACGGGAAGCAGTGAGAGGATAAACCGGATCAGTCCCAGAGCCCGGGACGGGAAGTAGTGAGAGGATAAACCGGATCAGTCCCAGAGCCCGGGACGGGAAGCAGTGAGAGGATAAACCGGATTAGTCCCAGAGCCCGGGACGGGAAGTAGTGAGAGGATAAACCGGATCAGTCCCAGAGCCCGGGACGGGAAGCAGTGAGAGGATAAACCGGATTAGTCCCAGAGCCCGGGACGGGAAGTAGTGAGAGGATAAACCGGATCAGTCCCAGAGCCCGGGACGGGAAGCAGTGAGAGGATAAACCGGATTAGTCCCAGAGCCCGGGACGGGAAGTAGTGAGAGGATAAACCGGATCAGTCCCAGAGCCCGGGACGAGAAGTAGTGAGAGGATAAACCGGATCAGTCCGGGAGCCCGGGACGGGAAGTAGTGAGAGGATAAACCGGATCAGTCCCAGAGCCCGGGACGGGAAGTAGTGAGAGGATAAACCGGATCAGTCCGGGAGCCCGGGACGGGAAGCAGTGAGAGGATAAACCGGATTAGTCCCAGAGCCCGGGACGGGAAGCAGTGAGAGGATAAACCGGATCAGTCCCAGAGCCCGGGACGGGAAGTAGTGAGAGGATAAACCAGAGCAGTCCCAGAGCCCGGGACGGGAAGTAGTGAGAGGATAAACCGGATCAGTCCCAGAGCCCGGGACGAGAAGTAGTGAGAGGATAAACCGGATCAGTCTCAGAGCCCGGGACGGGAAGCAGTGAGAGGATAAACCGGATCAGTCCCAGAGCCCGGGACGGGAAGCAGTGAGAGGATAAACCGGATCAGTCCCAGAGCCCGGGACGGGAAGTAGTGAGAGGATAAACCGGATCAGTCCCAGAGCCCGGGACGGGAAGCAGTGAGAGGATAAACCGGATTAGTCCCAGAGCCCGGGACGGGAAGTAGTGAGAGGATAAACCGGATCAGTCCCAGAGCCCGGGACGAGAAGTAGTGAGAGGATAAACCGGATCAGTCCGGGAGCCCGGGACGGGAAGCAGTGAGAAGATAAACCAGATCAGTCCCAGAGCCCGGGACGGGAAGTAGTGAGAGGATAAACCGGATCAGTCCCAGAGCCCGGGACGGGAAGCAGTGAGAGGATAAACCGGATTAGTCCCAGAGCCCGGGACGAGAAGTAGTGAGAGGATAAACCGGATCAGTCCCAGAGCCCGGGACGGGAAGCAGTGAGAGGATAAACCGGATCAGTCCCAGAGCCCGGGACGGGAAGTAGTGAGAGGATAAACCGGATCAGTCCCAGAGCCCGGGACGGGAAGCAGTGAGAGGATAAACCGGATTAGTCCCAGAGCCCGGGACGGGAAGTAGTGAGAGGATAAACCGGATCAGTCCCAGAGCCCGGGACGGGAAGCAGTGAGAGGATAAACCGGATCAGTCCCAGAGCCCGGGACGGGAAGCAGTGAGAGGATAAACCGGATTAGTCCCAGAGCCCAGGACGGGAAGCAGTGAGAGGATAAACCGGATCACTCCCAGAGCCCGGGACGGGAAGTAGTGAGAGGATAAACCGGATCAGTCCCAGAGCCCGGGACGGGAAGCAGTGAGAGGATAAACTGGATTAGTCCCAGAGCCCAGGACGGGAATCAGTGAGAGGATAAACCGGATCAGTCCCAGAGCCCAGGACGGGAAGTAGTGAGAGGATAAACCGGATCAGTCCCAGTGCCCGGGACGGGAAGTAGTGAGAGGATAAACCGGATCAGTCCCAGAGCCCGAGACGGGAAGTAGTGAGAGGATAAACCGGATTAGTCCCAGAGCCCGGGACGAGAAGTAGTGAGAGGATAAACCGGATTAGTCCCAGAGCCCGGGACGGGAAGTAGTGAGAGGATAAACCGGAGCAGTCCCAGAGCCCGGGACGTGAAGTAGTGAGAGGATAAACCAGATCAGTCCCAGAGCCCGGGACTGGAAGCAGTGAGAGGATAAACCGGATCAGTCCCAGAGCCCGGGATGGGATGCAGTGAGAGAATAAACCAGATTAGTTCCAGAGCCGGGACGGGAAGTAGTGAGAGGATAAACCGTATTAGTCCCAGAGGCCGGGACGGGAAGCAGTGAGAGGATAAACCGGATCAGTCCCAGAGCCCGGGATGGGATGCAGTGAGAGGATAAACCGGATCAGTCCCAGAGCCCGGGACGGGAAGTAGTGAGAGGATAAACTGGATTAGTCCTAGAGCCCGGGACGGGAAGCAGTGAGAGGATAAACCGGATCAGTCCCAGAGCCTGGGACGGGAAGCAGTGAGAGGATAAACTGGATCAGTCCGGGAGCCCGGGACGGGAAGTAGTGAGAGGATAAACCGGATCAGTCCCAGAGCCCGGGACGGGAAGTAGTGAGAGGATAAACCGGATCAGTCCCAGAGCCCGGGACTGGAAGCAGTGAGAGGATAAACCGGATCAGTCCCAGAGCCCGGGATGGGATGCAGTGAGAGAATAAACCGGATTAGTTCCAGAGCCCGGGACGGGAAGTAGTGAGAGGATAAACCGGATTAGTCCCAGAGGCCGGGACGGGAAGCAGTTAGAGGATAAACCGGATCAGTCCCAGAGCCCGGGATGGGATGCAGTGAGAGGATAAACCGGATCAGTCCCAGAGCCCGGGACGGGAAGTAGTGAGAGGATAAACCGGATTAGTCCCAGAGCCCGGGACGGGAAGCAGTGAGAGGATAAACCGGATCAGTCCCAGAGCCTGGGACGGGAAGCAGTGAGAGGATAAACTGGATCAGTCCGGGAGCCCGGGACGGGAAGTAGTGAGAGGATAAACCAGATTAGTCCCAGAGCCCGGGACGGGAAGTAGTGAGAGGATAAACCAGATTAGTCCCAGAGCCCGGGACGGGAAGTAGTGAGAGGATAAACCGGATTAGTCCCAGGGCCGGGACGGGAAGTAGTGAGAGGATAAACCAGAGCAGTCCCAGAGCCCGGGACGGGAAGTAGTGAGAGGATAAACCGGATTAGTCCCAGAGCCCGGAACGGGAAGTGAGAGGATAAACCGGATTAGTCCCAGAGCCCGGGACGGGAAGTAGTGAAGCACAAACGTGGGTGTCTTAGAACCGGGAGGCTCAACTCCAGTCCTCAAGCTCCCCCCACGCCCCCCCCCCCCCCACCCAACAGGTCATGTTTTCAGAATACTGTATCCCTGCGACACAGGTGGCTCATTCAGGTACGACACAGGAGGCTCATTCAGTTTCTCCTTCAGCACGGATGGCTTACCCAGCCCTCGCTTCAGCACAGGTGGCTCAGTCTTTTGATTGAGGACTGGGGTTGAGCTCCCCTGCCATAGACAGCTGTGCGTTTGCAGAACACAGCAGCTCTCACATTCATAATGACAGCTAGGATGCAACACTACTCAGTGCAGTATCACAGCTCTGGGAGACTCCTCAGGGACGGGGTCTTCTTTACCCACGGTGACTTACCTTGTGTACCTGGTGGTGGCCGCTCCCAGCCTCACATTGCAAGGCCAGTAAACGATCTCACACTGATTACTTCTTTAACCCAGCAGCGAATCCAAAGTGCTGCCCTACATATAGATATTGGGAAAGCAGCATCTTTCTCCAGAGTGATATTATTGGCTCTATAGCACTCTTTTGTCTTTTTGGCACACTATACAAGCACTTGTTTTTCAGTCCTGTGATATATATATATATATATATATATATATATATATATATATATATATATATATTTATATATTATAAGCACTCTTTGTCCTAAGTCTGTATCTTTACAGGTTTTTTTTTCACTAGGGCCCCAATTGGATGATTTTTCGTGCTCGTTCCTGTTCTCTGCACTTCTGTAACCCAGGCTGGGCTGGAACAGCTGTGTAATACGGCAGCTACAGTGTACGCGTATAGGGATCCCATGTTAAAATAGGTAAGAAGCAAAAAGTGAGTGTGTGCTCATTTGGATGTCATTACCCAGAATTCCTGGCTGCAGTGGAAGCATTGCATGCTGAATGATTACAGGTGAAGGCGGATGTGTGGACCTGGCTGAGATGTGGCTGTGCTCACAAGTTGGATTTTTTTAATCTTCAGAAGTGAAATGAATTCCGCTCTCAATGTTTCCAGCTTCCTACACATCAGTAACATGTTGGTAGTGTGACCCCGGTGTTAGAACAAGCTATGCGGACACACAAAAAAAGGCCATTGTAATCAAATTAAAAAAAGAACAAAGGTACGACAAAAGTGATCCCATTAATGACCGTGATAAAACGAGTGCAAGCTTTCTGGATCAGTCCGATCCCTTCTTCAGGCGCATTGTCATATTTATACACGGCTCACATGTGCTGGGTATACAGATGTGAAGTCGTATGATGCAAGTGTGGATTCCATGCGTTGTGACAGATGTAGTAAGACACATTGTCTCCGGTGCCCAAGCCAAAGAAGCAAAAGTCTCCGGCGCCAAAGACAGCTACGGTGGGTCCGTGGGGGTCCTCTGGTGCCCCCACCCCCGCGGCAGCGTGACCGCGGGCGGCAGCAGTTATGGAGTCCGTAAGGTTAGCTACGTCTGTATCTACAGCCTCCAACTGAAAGTACTGCAGAAATCTTTCCAGAACCGCCCGTACCCAGGGCTACCACCTTCTATCGGAGGCTGACCCAGAGATAACATCAATTACATTTATCTTCTTTATATATTTATTTCTCTTACTGGAATCCTCCCCATGCAAATCCCGTCAACATGGCAGCGCCCGCCGGGAAATGGTGCCGCATTGCCATGACAACGGGACGCTACGTGACATCGCGGCACCAAGTTCCCATGACAACAGGACAACCTTATGGTGCAAAGGCGTCACGTGACACCACGTTGTCATGGCAACGTGACTGAGCGCCACGGCGACAGGTGTCACGTGACGCTGTGACATCACGTAGCGCCCCGTTGTCATGGCAATGCGGCGCAAATTTGAAGTCGCACAACAATGTTGATGGGATTTGCAGGGGGGGGGAGTGGGGGGAGGTGTAAGGAGGACGCCGCCGCCACTCGGAGATTTACCAGGTAACCTGTAGCCCGGAGATACGTGGCTGAAACCCGAAGTCTCCGGGTCAAACCCGAGTAGTGGCCGCCCTGCCCATAGACTGTGACAGGCAAACACCAAACATGGAACAACTTACTGGGAGGAATGCCTGGGCACAGCTCACAGGACATCCAGGCAAAAGATGCGAGACCCGTCCACACCTAGCTACAGACCGGAAACCACACACGAGTCTGCCGTCCTTCACCTGCTTCAACGTTGCATAGGTGATAACGTGCACAGACTGCCCTTATGGGGGATTTTATATATTGGTAAAACAGGACACACAGTTACAGAAAGAATGAACATGCATCGCCACACCATCAGTCTGACAACAAACAGATACACCTGCGGGACACACCTCCATAACCACAGTCCTAATACCAAGGACATGAAAGTAACACATGCTCACAGCAGATGGGGTTATTGTATCCCCCTGCGGATTGAATAGTGACGAAGTTTGCCCCCCCCCCCCCCCACCCTTCTTCAAAACAATGGGATTGAACACGAACCATAACTGGGAAGAGGGTCAATGTCGCATTATTCCGTATCAATACGATCATTGTACCACTACAGTTCTTTACATCAATACAAATGTGCCATGTAATGAGATTCCTACCAATGGCCCAGATACATTCACTCTAATCCTTGACCCATTTCCATATTACACCAACCTTTTGGGTGCCAATAATCTGCGCCATGATCCCAACGAGTGCTGACCCCATGTAAATTCAACCAATCGGATTGGTTCACTTTACACGTGGTCATTAACCATGTTATGCGATGGCACCAAGGCCTAAATAAGTTTCGCGACCCCATATAACATTGATATTGCAGTCAACGGCGAAGGGAGGACAGGGTGTCCGACAAAGAGAAAAGAACCACACATGGAGAAAGAGGATCACCCAGCTGTGGCTTCAACGGCTTCAATCAAGATGGAGGCTACCAGATTGGATTGGGGTTTGGGTTATTTTTGTATGGCTAGGTAGGAGAACTGTGTGGATTAGTTCCTGGGGGTCGTAGTCCCTGTGACGGGAGGGGGTAACCAGGCTATATAATAAGGGTTAAGCCTGTTTGGTTACCCCTGCTCCATGTATAAGGGTCCCAGAGAGTTAGCTCTTGGGCCCAGTAACATTGTATGATCATATTGTACTTTGTGTAATAAAACCATTTTTTTTGCGTGTTCCCTTTCTGGACATGCCATCAAGCAGGGATTGCTGGTGTATGAGTTTCCAGGGGGGTGGAGGAGGAACCATTGACAGAATGTGCCTAGGAGGTTGGGGTCCCCAATAAATGTACCCAGGAATCAGGTCTGATTCTCGGATACATGTAGGCACATTGTCCCGGCAATACCTCCCCTTGAAAACGCAAGCGTGACCACTAGGGCACCCTGCTTCAGCACAGCCCAGAAACGAGAATGAGGCACAGGGATAAATATGTATTCCTGTAGCTGAGGGAATCCCTAGGTTAAGGGGGTACCCCAGGTAGTGCCAAGGTAACCCAGAACCAGTATAGGGTTTGTGGGTGCCCAACCATACATAAGGTTGGGGGGGTGGGGGCTCTGTGACTCCAAACTTTGGGAGTCTAAGTCTTAGGTTGGGGTTTGGGATGAAAAGCAAGACATAGTGATTGCAGGAGGTCTGGGGACAAAGTTACCGGTGGCCCTATAATTCTCCCCGGCTTACTTGCGCTATTTTCGGGTACCCGGGGTGAGTTGTCTCCCTGACTCCTAGTTTTCAAACCCCAAGATCCTCACATAAAGTCCCACATAGCTGAAGGGGTTCCCCGATACTCAGTGTTTATTAAAATGTATTTCAGTGTGTTTTGCATTCGGAACCGATGTCCAAACAGGCAGCCCGTGCAAACCCACAGGCGCCGGTAAGTCTGCTGGACATCGGAGTTCAAAGCAGCCAGAGGATGCCCAGAGGTGTGAACGGCATTTGGTCAGTGGAGAAAGGCAGAGTTCTAGGTCTGGAGATCAATGTTAGTCCTCCGGGATGCCACTTGCTCTGCCAGACCTAGGGGCGCCTTCCCAGCGGGTGGCATTGGGATGGCTGGGGGGGGGGGGGTATGTGGCTTGTGCATGTCTCTTGGCTAGTTCAAATTTCCCGCTTACCCGGCTTTTCTACCCGGCTTGGCTCTGATTGGCTGCTTGAGAAAGTTCCCACGCGCTGATTCGCTGTCCGGACTGCTTCTATTTTATGAATGAAGCAGAGAATACTAAAAAAAGCCCTGAGCCAATCAGATTGTGTGTTGCCCTTGAGTCTGAGCAGAAAGAGCACGGGCGCTTTTCAAAGATGCTTTGTTTGTAATAGCAAAGCAACCGGCTTTGATTTCCAGCCTGAAAAGCCTGCCCGCCAGAGACTAAGTCCAGCATTTTGAGCCCAAGTTCTCAGAAAGTAACGTAGCGGACGCGGCTGGGATCTTATGCCGATTTGGGTTCCAGGAGATTGGGGCTGACTCGCGGTCAGGAGGGACCAAGTTCTGTGGACAAGAACGTAGCGGTAGCGAATGGAATTTTATGCCGATTTGGGTTCCAGGAGATTCCGGGCTAAGTCTCAGTCAGGGTAAAACTCTCCCATAGAGTTCCCTGCACCTAGGAAAGTCTAGTTTTGAACAGCAGTCCCAAAGTACTGTAAGTGTGTCTTTTCATCTGTATTTTGTGTTTCATTGTGTGTAAGCAAATTTATGCCGAATAAATTACAATTTATTTCTCTACCTTGTTTTGCTCAATGAATGATCCCGGTAAAAAGATGTAAATAACCTGGTCTCCCGTGGCAGTCCCAGACATTGAGGATGGGGCTCTCTACATGGATGGGGTAAGTCATTTTTATTTATTTAATAAACCATTTTGGTGTCAATGAGACTAACTAGGCTCTTCATGAGAAGGTCTAGGTAGCTTCACCAACACTGAAGGGGTTAATGTCCCTCTTAAATTAAAAAATATATATAAATAGTAAAGTTTTATTTGTATGAATTAGTTTTATTAGGGTATATATTGGTATTGTTAATGCAGGTACAATGGCCTACAATTCTACTGGCCATCTATGCTGAATTGGGGTAGAGGTAAGGGGAGTTGGGTGAGGGGGTAGGTGCCGCGGGGTGGGTAAATACCCTATCTACATAGTAGCCCCGTTGCTAGGCAAGGTGGGATAGTTAGTGTTGCTTGAGGTAGATTAACCCATGGGGATTCCTTTAGTGGTCAGATAGTCATGATCTGCCATAGCTTGTTGACCACTTGGGATACTAAGGGGTTAATACGTTACAAAGTAGATAAAGGTTCTTTAAATGAACTTCTATCATGTAGCGATAGGAATAACAACAGGTTATTTTAAGATAACATGGCATTATAATTACATAACATGACGTTACCCTAAGAATGAGTTCGCTGCCAGCCGGTGCTGTTGCATATCGTTACCTTGCTGGATATGACGTTAACTCATGGGACAGAACTTCTGGTCCTCTTTTAGGCAACATCACATTATGTTCCCTGATTTAACGGAGCTTAATGCATCTAAGCCTCGGAGTGAGAGAGTCAGCACTTTCATAAGGACTTCCAACCCTGAGACAGACCAAATGGGCCATGAAATCCCATATCCCGTAGCAGCGTTGGAGGCTGGGACAGAACTGGACAAGGTAGGTTTGTGTCGTCAACTCCCAGCATTAGGAGGTATACTTACAATGGAAGCACGGAAGTTGCTTTTTTTTTGCCCATTTTACACCATACACTCTTTGTGTGACTAATTTGTAGCCAGTTTCCCAATGTAGAACCAGTGACCAAGCTCAAACTCATGAGCCCAGAGGGGTGAAGCAGCTAACTGCGAGTGGTCCTGCTGGCTTGGCTTGGCTCGGCTGTACAAGCTGTGTATTGCATCCAGGTGACGTATTAGAGGGATTGCTTTATAAAGGCACATTTGGAAGCTAAAAGGGGAGGCCGGCATGTGCTTATTTACATGCCACATCCATACCCCGAATATCGGTGTGATATTTTAGACACTGGATGCTGGAGTATTTTTGTCCCTCTTGCTGATAGCGATTGATAAACTTGATGTCCAATGAATACAGTGATCTTTTTGAAGCAGTTCTTCCTGTGCTTTGTGTTCTATTTTCTGCCTGATGATTTCACTGCGTAACCCTTAGTCCTAGTGTCTACTGAAAAAGACAATATGGGTAACAGAGAAATCAGACACGGGGACATAGGGAACACAGTGTCCGGGATGGAACCCAATTGATGACAGAAGAGACATATAGATAGTTTGTATCTTCTATCACACAATGAAAGAATGACACAGAGAAATCATAATGACCCAAGGCGTCCCCCCCAAGGCCGACTAACCAGAGTGATATAGGGAGCGTAGGGACCATGGAGAGTCCCTTCCAATGCAGGGAAAGGGACACAAGGAACGTATGCTCAGAAATCTCCTCCACAGAAATATTGAAACAGAGGCAAGAGACATACACTCATTTGTGTCTGCCCCATACAATATGTTATTAATGTTGCCATCCATGAACTTCCCGGACCTTCAGGGCCATAATTACCTGGCGATAAACCATCTCCTGCTGTGCATTAGTCCTAACAAACCCCACAGCAGCGAGCGAATGAATGTGCTGTTGTAACACACTCCATAGCTTCTGAACCATGATTTGCTAAGTGATTCTGCAGTGTGATTATCTTGTTATTCGCATTGAATTCCATATTGATTGCCTCCCTGCTTGGCCCCAACCAGAGTGTGTGCTGAGCCTCCGGAGGAAACCAGCTGTGTCTCTCACCGAGTGATAATCACATCAGCACCGCAGAGCCATGCCAGACTCACAACTGAGCTACATAGCTGAGCTCATACTGCTTAAATCCTGCAATTAAGCATCAGCTAAGATTATATATTGATATTTTATATATTACCATGCAGTGTTTTCATATATGGGACACGCAAGCTCATTTACTGTAGCTCCAGCTACCAATGCATTTTGTGTGGAAGCAGTTTTGCACCTCTTACTTCACCACAAGTGCCCCGACAGGTGTCTCTCATACATAGAACATGTTCATTGGCTCAGATAGCAGCCGTGAGGCCTGTTACTCACTCACTTGCCCACAGAAACAACTAGAATATTTCACTCAGGCTACGTACTCATGGGGAAGTTCAACTTGAACCACACGTTGTCTCCATAGGATTAGGCTGAGCTACCTCCTAAATAGGTGGTTGGCTTATGTATGGAATCTCTTGCGTCTTTCTTTGCATAACAAGCCCCAGATTTAATTCCATTTCAAATGCCCCCATCTCCACTATTAAGGGGTTAATCTTCTAATCGTTGCCTTTAAGAAGCCTCTTTCTGTGACAATCACCCATCTGTATCTATTAATCATGAATCTCCTAGTCAATAACATCTGAACCCATCATAAGTCGCTTCTGCAGGGCTCACCAAGGCGCCAATCTCGTTGGCATCTTTTCAAACTTGGCAGTGTCCCTGCCCACGTCCTGCCCTGAGGCCATCACAATCAGCTAGCGATGGAGGCAGCGCCGACACCTACATTAAGGGGCAGATCCACAGACGCCCGTCATTTCTGCTCTAATAACGCGCGTTAACGAAATTCGGACCGGACGTTATTTTCCTTCAGTTTAACGGATGTCCTCGAAGCTAATGAGATGCGAAAATAACGCCCGGTCGTCAAAGTCGTTGCGCTAATAACGGGGATTTTCATATCTCAGAGGCGCGTTCTCCAATACACTGCACAGGCGCATTGGTCAAACGTTAACGCGCGCTATTAACACACGCGATAAAGACGCGTTACTCATGTGCGGTACCAAAAGCTAACGCATATATTGGTATAATATGGAGAAATGTAACATTTTAACAATTATTACCTTTCCCATTATTTATAGCGTCCTTTCTTCATTTATTTTAATTGCACATTAATAAAAATTAAATATGAATGAATATCATTACGGTATTTATGGATATTTTCACTGTGTATTTTTGTCCCATTGGAGGTTGCTCTGGACTTCTATGTTTCTTGGTATTTATGGATTTACATCATTGTACATCCATACTTAATACAGTCATTGTTACTGTATATACCACATTAGTTCCCACAAACACATCACTTTAATCGTTAAAAACCATAATACAGTTTATGATGTTTCAGACATTTATAGGATCCCTGATATTATGTTTGTGTGACACGTACGTTTTTGTAATGAAAGGGTTAAATCCTATACTCTGGATGTGAGTTACGCCAGCTTTGGGTTGGATCTAAATATCGCAGCGTTATTCCCGTGCGCTAACATGAACGCAGGTCTGAGGATCCGCGTTGCTGGGTAATCTGCTCATCGCCATATGATTTGCATACGAGTAAGCCAGACGTCCGTGAGAGGTTAAAGATCCGCCATTTTTTAAGTGAATGCGAGAACAGCGTAACGCGAGGTATCGCTGGGGATGTGTGTTACGGATACCGACACGTAAAATGGCGATAACGTAACGCTAAAAATGCAACACACTTCTGTGGATCTACCCTTAAGGGTCTTAACACGAGGTTAACACAGGGGCGGCCAACTAAAGTCCTCAAGGGCCACCAACAGGTCAGGTTTTCAGGATATCCCTGCTTCAGCACAGGTGGCTTAATTAGTCCCAGCTTCAGCACAGGTGGCGCAATCAGTGGCTCAGTCTGTGACTGAGCCACTGATTGAACCACCTGTGCTGAAGCAGGGATATACTGAAAACATGACCTGTTGGTGGCGCTTGAGGACTGGAGTTGCCCGCCCCTGGGTTAACAGATGATAACAGATGTGTTAATGAGCACAGTACTCACCATAGCAAAGACCATGGTGTAATCCAAAGACACATTTAGCAACCATCGTGGCCAAGCACTGCCACCCCCTGCACGTACAGTACTCCTTCCCCTGCATGTACAGTACTCCTTCCCCTGCACGTACAGTACTCCTTCCCCTGCACGTACAGTACTCCTTCCCCTGCACGTACAGTACTCCTTCCCCTGCACGTACAGTACTCCTTCCCCTGCACGTACAGTACTCCTTCCCCTGCACGTACAGTACTCCTTCCCCTGCACGTACAGTACTCCTTCCCCTGCACGTACAGTACTCCTTCCCCTGCACGTACAGTACTCCTTCCCCTGCACGTACAGTACTCCTTCCCCTGCACGTACAGTACTCCTTCCCCTGCACGTACAGTACTCCTTCCCCTGCACGTACAGTACTCCTTCCCCTGCACGTACAGTACTCCTTCCCCTGCACGTACAGTACTCCTTCCCCTGCACGTACAGTACTCCTTCCCCTACTGCCTCCGTACGTCTCCCAGCATACCATTTAGATTGTAAGCTCTCTGGGCAGAGATTCCCTTTCCTGCTGCCCGATGTTATGGTTGTTGCAATCATTGTTTATTTTGTAAAGTGCAGCGTACATTGTCGGCCCTATCTAAATAGAAATAACCCTGTATACCTGCCAGTCTCCATCAGCGTGGACTGCCACGCTGCGTCCCCCCTCCCTTCCCGTATGCCACGGTGGGATTGTCCCACGTGGCAGGTGGAAGGGTGGGCGTAACTAGGGGATAAAAAGCACCACTTATTTATTTACAGTCCTACAATACCATGGCATGTTTATGGACAAACGTACGCATCCCTTTATATATAAGGGAACATGGGCACCCTCTCTCCCTTCCGGCTCTCCGAGCATACATATGGTGTCAATCTTTCTTTAAAAAAACTGTCTAAATATACGTCTCTATTTATATACGTCCTGTAGTGTTATCCATGTACACAGCGCGTCACAGCCGTAATACACGTGATATAATAATATAACACATAACGGGAAGAAACGCGTCAGTCAGAAAAGTAGGATTAGGAAAAGGAGTCTGTGTGTCGAAGAGCTTACAATCTAAGCGGTGCGTAGGAAGAACGTAGAGACAGCAGAGGGGGTTCTGGTAAACAGCTTTTAGCCAATGTCAAAGAATGTGGGTTTGTTTTAAGTTCGACACAAAACCACAGTGAACTGCCCTAAATCCATAACCCTTCCCCTCAGAGGACGCTCGTGTCCTGAGAGGTGAATAGATGAATCCACTGCCACGAAAACACTTCCCACCAACACCCAGTGGGATTATTCTTTATCTGGAGAGTTACAGGGTTCGAAGGGTCCGTGCAACTTTCTCACATATTTCCCAGCAGCTTTGTCTATGCTGACAGGGCCAAATACAAAACACAATCAATGTATCCCTATGTATCAATCTAACCTTCCTCTTCTATCAATCACATCTGAGCATCGAACCCCACCGTATCTATGAGCATCAATCAGGCTCATCGATCACTGCTCTCCAAGGTATTTCTCTGCATGGTGAAGAAATAAAATGGTATTCTATGCACGGCGTGTCCTATTCATTAGATATTAACCTCCCTGTTGTAGCTGGGACCTACAATACATTTCAATGCATTGCAGAGCCTCCCTATCAATGTGTTTTACCATGAGATGTGGCAAACACATAATACAGAACGCACAATAATGAGGGGAGACAATTCCCAACCCACCAAGAAACATTCTACATTTCCACAAAGCGTCTCTGGTATCAACTGGACCCCGGGCACCAGAATAGGATGACCCAGTCCAGTTTTTAGGATTCACTTGTCCTTAATAGAACATAGGGCATGGATACATTTCCTCTCATCAACTTGGTTAGACTAATACACATACAATAGTATTGAGCTTTAAGAGCATCAACCGGGCTATGGCAAATGTGTACACTTTGTATTCATAATATTCAAGGCATTAAAGACTGGTTTCTAACATAGGTGAGGTTTATTTGTTCCCTTTAATCACCCAGTTTGCGATAGGACTTTAAGCAATATTCTGATCTTCCCAAATTTCAGCCATTTGTGTTATTTTTTATATCTATTGTTTTTATTTTTGTTTGCATTATTTAAACGATGTGGTCTGCTGTTGCAGGGATAGATCAGTCCTGGAGAACTGGAGACTTGGCTGTTATCCTTTGCGGACTTCAAACAACAACGGTGTACACTATCTGAAGCACAAGTCTGTTTTTCATGTGTACTACCATTTAAAACCACATTACATTCAAGATCCTATGTGTTTTTTTTAAATAAATGAGTTGTGCAGTATTAGATAATACTTACTGCATCCCCCCCCCCAACCCTTATGCACTTTGTAATAGGTTTTAATGTATTCCGTTTCATTGGGTTGCTATTGCAACTATTTAGGAAGCCACACCACTTCCTCTTTTGATATAGGCCGCCATATTGGGTGACCAGACATCCCGGTTTTTAGACCTCTTCCTGACATTTTTGGGGTGCTGCCCCGGTTTTCTATCTCACTGGCCACGCCTGCACGATCGAAGTTTGCCAGCCACACGTGCGCATGCGTGATCGGCAAGCCCCGAACAAGCAACATTTGTATCCATTTTTTGCCAGGACAAATATGGTCACCCTATCTGGGAAGCAGGATCTTCGCCGATTGATCTGCAGCCTAAATTATTGCAGGTAGAGTAGTATTATATCAGAGACCGAAACTAAAGCAGCCGAACAAAAAAAAAATGCTGTTTCTGCAGTTTGGACACGCAAGAAGTGTGAAATAAAAAGATCCACGACCCATCAGACAAGATTCACCGAAACTCCATAACGGGGCACTCGTGCAGTGCACATTTGGGTAGACGGCAACACAGTCCTGATGAAGCTGCCAATCAAGCGCAGCGAAACGCGTTGAGTTTTGGACCGTCTGAGGATCCGTAGAGGAGAGAGGGAACCCGGAAGCAGCGTGCGTGTCAGTGGGGACGTCCAACCCGGGAAAGGGGAAGTGACGTCGATCGAGGCCGCGGACGCAGGGAGCAGCTGCAGTGAGGTCGCGACGAACTACAGACTGTGTTGCCCTGTTAATCCAAACGCCCGATTTATGCTGATTCCATGTAAGCCTCCACTTTACTTATGTGCTGATAAATTGGTTTATAGTCTGCACTATTGGCTCTCCTCTTCTGTTTCAGCTCCTGAAGGTTCCTGTGTACTACCCCTGGAAGAACTTACCACTGTGTGGGATTTTGCCTATTATTCTGCTCCACTTGTGAGTAGAATAACTACAGATCACTTAATTTTATCACCTTTATTGTCAAAATTGCACTGTGTTATTTTTCTTTATTTCATGGCACCTGTCTGGCTCCCCCACTGTTTGAGAAAATTGTCTGCCACGCTTAGGAAACAAGCTTCTTATGGGTAGTAGCAAGATTTGTTTTGCTTATACTTCACTGTTTTTCACCTTATATATTATATCTGTAGTTTTTAATTTGTATTCACATTCACATTTACTTACTACTCGCGTTACAAGATAAGTGTTTGAGTGCCACCCAGTGTTTGGTTTTTATTGCATGTTTCGGTGAATCTTGTCTGATAGATTTGCCTCTTTCTCTCTCTTTTTGTTAGAGCTGTCCTTTTACTCCTGGTGACACCGCTTGTATTTGATAAGTTAGGGTGTGGTTTTATTATCAGTTTGGTAGTCGTGCTGTTCTCAGCCCTTTGGTCTCGAGGAGTGTGTATTGCCCGGGCCTCTGAGAGCGGCGACAGGAGATGGGCAAATGTGTTAAAAGTCGCGCCGCAAATTCTTTACCGCGTTTTGAACAACATTTGATTCACGCACGGATCTGCGCCAGCAAAAGAAAAAAGGTGACGGCGTGCCCGTGAAACCTCAATTATTTCCCCTACGACCCTCATTAAATCCGCCTGCAAATGTGTGGGGAGGGAACGAGTCCTGTTATACTACTGTATGTCCCCTCAAACAACACGTGGAGGATCACGTGTGCGCACACAGGAGCACACCGGAGATACCCGGGAGGTGTGCTGCTTAAACTCATTTAAATATACTTTGCATGGCCATTTTAGTGCTCTCTCAACCTCTGGGCGAATCGAGTGCCACAACATTGGCAAAGGAATGGAGTCCGTGGTTGGTGGCCGGCGGTGCGGCACACACGTGAACGAAGGCCGGCGAATGTCACTTTTTAAAAACCAAGCCATGGGTGTCCACGGCTGAGGCATGAACGTCACATTTTGCGGAAAATTCAAATGTCGGCGAAACATTGGCCCATTTCGAGGGGTGACGGATCGGCTGTTGCTCTGCCTGGTATCGAGTGCCCAACAGAGGGGAAATAAATGAAGCTGACGAACCAAGCACTGGGGAGTTATCCATTAAATCTGGGGGTCTCAACTTTTATTGAGCAGGAGACTGAAATCTCGGAGCAACCCTGTCCATCAGGTCTCACCCATCTCCCTCTCGGTCACACCACTCACCCTCCTTCTCACACGCACACACCCACATCATTCGTACAGTGTCCAACCATCCTCACACAACATACTCGCCCTTTAGTGCAACACCCGCCACATTCACCCCCCCGTTCTCTCATAATCCACACAAAGCCCACCTCACCTTCCCCATCACCCCACACATACACAAACCACTCACTGCCCTCCACCCACACACCAAAGGCAACCCCTTTCCACACACACCACTTACTGTATTACACACACACCACTCTCTCCCCCTTTTAAACTCTTTCACCACACAAAGCTCTCACCCCCTCCCCACACTATGCTCTTACTTCCCCCACTCTCCACACAACGCCTTCACTTGCCTCCCCCTCCCCACTCAAAGATCTCATCCCTTTCCTCTCAAAGCTATCACTTCCCCCCTTCCCCTCTCTCCCCACAAAGCCTTCACTTCCCTCCCCCACACAAAGCCCTCACTTCACCCCTCTTTCCTCCCACCAACAGCTTCAGATGCTTAGCGGGCACTTTCTGCCTCTTCTCTCTCTTCTCTCCTGAGCTAAGAGAGGAGAGAGTCGGATTGCAGGCGCTTTGTCTTTAGACCGCACCCCACATATTCCCTGGTGGTTGGCGGCACCTTTGGCGGAGATACACTGCATTTAGGTGTCATGGTGGCTATTGGGCGTGAAAACGCCCTGACGGTAGTGCTCTGCTGCACTTTGATGAATTACCCCTTAGTTTTGGTCCCACATGTGAAATGTTCCCAGGAATATGTTACAGGTATTTTGTAAATAAACAACAATGTGAAAACTGTGACTAGGCACATAAGCTATGTATAAAACATCAGCCAACACCCCCAAATATCTGCAGTTATCAGTCAGAGTCTGGTGGCACTCGGGGGTACAAAGTTCCACCATTTTATTTTTATTTATTTTTTACCAAAAAGGGGATTTGTTTTAGAAAGCCAATTTTGACAGTAACCATATTGCTTATCCCTTCCTGACATATAGTACACAAAAGCATGGCTCCATTGTTTAACACATGTAGGTTTTATTTATTATTATGGGTAGTGCCAGTTTAAACCAGTCTGAGCACGTGATAAGTCCGAAGCAAAGGAAGCCCGTGGGCCAATAAGCCACTATTCGTCGCTGCTTTTCCAGGATCCATTGGGATCTTTGCTGCCAGAGATAAGATCAATAAGAGTAGATCGGATCGATAAGATGGACAGATCGATATCATTTCCCTTTGCATGCTGGGGAATACAGCCATTTTATCAATTAAGCTGGTTGACCACTGACCGTTATGTGGCGAGACCCCCGGTTTTGTAATACATCGTTTCAATAACGGGAGGGGCTTAATGACGTTATAATACGTCTACTGCAGAAGTGGCCAACTCCAGTCCTCAAGGGCCACCAACAGGTCATGGTTTAAGGATATCCCTGCTTCAGCACAAGTGGCTCCATCAGTGGCTCAGTCGAAGAACACTGATGGAGCCACCTGTGCTGAAGCAGGGATATCTCCAATACCTGACACATTGGTGGCCCTTGAGGGATGGCGTTGGCCACTTCTGGTTTAAAGTTTCCAGCAGAACAGTTAGAAGAGACCAGAGGAAGAATTCATTGGCAGACCAGTAGTGTTACAGTTCTAGTAGCTGTACTGGCCCAGGAAGAGGGTATATTAGTGGTACCATTTTGGTCCCATAAAAGGTATCGCAACCCAGAACCGCTCTTGACACAGATCCCGATGATAGGTCTAGGACAATGTGACATGCAGTATTCATCTCTGCATCTCCAGCCTCCAGACAGCCAGGCTAAGCCTGTCCGTCAATAGGACCTACAAACAGGTGTCACCCGCTGGATGGTGAGGCACAGAAAGTAAATAATGCATGAGGAGCGTGGCACTCACAGGGGCAGCTTGTACTGTACTGTATGTGGCCCGGATCAGTGTGTGACCCGGGAGCTAAGAGAGAATAATACACTGCTCACTGACTGAAGTAAAAGGTACCAATCTTCTTAATACATTGCAGCTTATTACCCCAGTGTTAATCATTTCTAATGACTATCAGACACTTAGTGATTCCCCCCGAGTCGTTTTACCATAACGTACAGTAGTGCCGCTGAAATGCAATGAACATGCCAGCGTGGGGGACCCTGAAGAAGAGGTGCGTGGCAACTTGTAGAACAGCCCTCAATCCTCCCCCACAAGTCAGGTTTCCAAGATATTCCGGCTTCAGCACAGGTGGCTACGTCAGTCCCTGCTTCAGCACAGGTGGCTCAATCAGAGACTCAGTCTTTGACTGAGCCTGATTGAGCCACCTATGCTGAAGCAGGGATATCCTGAAAACCTGACCTGCTGGGGGAGGGGTGCGTGAGGACTGCAGTTGAGCCCCCCATGGCTAGAATAAAGTTTCCTTTTTTGCTGCCGTAGGTAAATATCACCAGAAAAGGTCACATTCCTCGCGGTCAGTCTCCCTGGCCGTGCCCTTTAGTTTGACCCTTAGGCCGTGCATACAGTAGCGGCGAAGGCGCACAGTGCCGCTACAAGTACTTGAAGTCCGTCATGGCTGCCCATAGTGGGCACGGCTGTGATGGTGCTGTGTAGCAACCGGCGACCTGAAGCCAAGGGACAAGGCGGAGTGACGGCAACGTGACATCGGCGTCACGTGCGCGGATCAATCAATGAGTAACAGTGTTACGCATCATTTCCAGCACACGTGATTATACAGATCTCCTGAGTGCGCAGACATGCCTTCCACATCTCCACCAAGCTTAATCCACTCGCTTATCGTGTGGAATCATTAGGATTCTGGGTAATACCACGAGAGCACAGAACGGATCGGAACATTGTACATTATACAGGTGATTCCCAAGCATGGAACTGTGGTGCCACCTAATGGTGGAAGCCGTAGGCAACTTGGCTTCTTTTGTTCCTACTGTGTCAACAAATACTCACAAGGGCGCAACACCATGGGGTCCGGCTTTGTGTTTGTTATCTTGGAGGTGAAAAATTAACTTGGCACAGACAAGCTGGTGGATGAGCCACTTCCACACATCATATAGGACATCCATCCCCTTATGTTTCTGGCAGAAGAATCCTCAGCAGGCCTCACTCTTCCTGTGTAATACCACCAGCGCCGTACAGTATGTGCAAAGCTGCTCTCCGCAGCCGCACAGTATGTGCAAAGCTGCTCTCCGCAGCCGTGCAGTATGTGCAAAGCTGCTCTCCGCAGCCGTACAGTACGTGCAAAGCTGCTCTCCGCAGCCGTACAGTACGTGCAAAGCTGCTCTCCGCAGCCGTACAGTATGTGCAAAGCTGCTCTCCGCAGCCGTACAGTATGTGCAAAGCTGCTCTCCGCAGCCGTGCAGTATGTGCAAAGCTGCTCTCCGCAGCCGTGCAGTATGTGCAAAGCTGCTCTCCGCAGCCGTGCAGTATGTGCAAAGCTGCTCTCCGCAGCCGTACGGTATGTGCAAAGCTGCTCTCCGCAGCCGTACAGTACGTGCAAAGCTGCTCTCCGCAGCCGTACGGTATGTGCAAAGCTGCTCTCCGCAGCCGTGCAGTACGTGCAAAGCTGCTCTCCGCAGCCGTACAGCATGTGCAAAGCTGCTCTCCGCAGCCGTACAGTATGTGCAAAGCTGCTCTCCGCAGCCGTACAGTATGTGCAAAGCTGCTCTCCGCAGCCGTACAGTATGTGCAAAGCTGCTCTCCGCAGCCGTACAGTATGTGCAAAGCTGCTCTCCGCAGCCGTACAGTATGTGCAAAGCTGCTCTCCGCAGCCGTACAGTACGTGCAAAGCTGCTCTCCGCAGCCGTGCAGTATGTGCAAAGCTGCTCTCCGCAGCCGCACAGTATGTGCAAAGCTGCTCTCCGCAGCCGTACAGTACGTGCAAAGCTGCTCTCCGCAGCCGTACAGTATGTGCAAAGCTGCTCTCCGCAGCCGCACAGTACGTGCAAAGCTGCTCTCCGCAGCCGCACAGTATGTGCAAAGCTGCTCTCTGCAGCCGTACAGAATGTGCAAAGCTGCTCTCCGCAGCCGTGCAGTATGTGCAAAGCTGCTCTCCGCAGCCGTGCAGTATGTGCAAAGCTGCTCTCCGCAGCCGTACAGTATGTGCAAAGCTGCTCTCCGCAGCCGTACAGTATGTGCAAAGCTGCTCTCCGCAGCCGTACAGAATGTGCAAAGCTGCTCTCCGCAGCCGTGCAGTATGTGCAAAGCTGCTCTCCGCAGCCGCGCAGTATGTGCAAAGCTGCTCTCCGCAGCCGTACAGTATGTGCAAAGCTGCTCTCCGCAGCCGTGCAGTATGTGCAAAGCTGCTCTCTGCAGCCGTACAGTATGTGCAAAGCTGCTCTCCGCAGCCGTGCAGTATGTGCAAAGCTGCTCTCCGCAGCCGTACAGTATGTGCAAAGCTGCTCTCTGCAGCCGTACAGAATGTGCAAAGCTGCTCTCCGCAGCCGTACAGTACGTGCAAAGCTGCTCTCCGCAGCCGTACAATACGTGCAAAGCTGCTCTCCCGCAGCCGTACAGTATGTGCAAAGCTGCTCTCCGCAGCCGTACAGTACGTGCAAAGCTGCTCTCCCGCAGCCGTACAGTACGTGCAAAGCTGCTCTCCGCAGCCGTACAGTACGTGCAAAACTGCTCTCCGCAGCCGTACAGTATGTGCAAAGCTGCTCTCCGCAGCCGTGCAGTATGTGCAAAGCTGCTCTCCGCAGCCGTGCAGTATGTGCAAAGCTGCTCTCCGCAGCCGTACAGAATGTGCAAAGCTGCTCTCCGCAGCCGTACAGCAAGTGCAAAGCTGCTCTCCGCAGCCGTACAGAATGTGCAAAGCTGCTCTCCGCAGCCGTGCAGTATGTGCAAAGCTGCTCTCCGCAGCCGTACAGTACGTGCAAAGCTGCTCTCCGCAGCCGCACAGTATGTGCAAAGCTGCTCTCCGCAGCCGTGCAGTACGTGCAAAGCTGCTCTCCGCAGCCGTACAGTATGTGCAAAGCTGCTCTCCGCAGCCGTGCAGTATGTGCAAAGCTGCTTTCCGCAGCCGTACAGTATGTGCAAAGCTGCTCTCCGCAGCCGTACAGAATGTGCAAAGCTGCTCTCCGCAGCCGTGCAGTATGTGCAAAGCTGCTCTCCGCAGCCGTACAGTATGTGCAAAGCTGCTCTCCGCAGCCGTGCAGTATGTGCAAAGCTGCTCTCCGCAGCCGTACAGTATGTGCAAAGCTGCTCTCCGCAGCCGTGCAGTATGTGCAAAGCTGCTCTCCGCAGCCGTGCAGTATGTGCAAAGCTGCTCTCCGCAGCCGTGCAGTATGTGCAAAGCTGCTCTCCGCAGCCGTACAGTATGTGCAAAGCTGCTCTCCGCAGCCGTGCAGTATGTGCAAAGCTGCTCTCCGCAGCCGTACAGTATGTGCAAAGCTGCTCTCCGCAGCCGTACAGTATGTGCAAAGCTGCTCTCCGCAGCCGTACAGTATGTGCAAAGCTGCTCTCCGCAGCCGTACAGTATGTGCAAAGCTGCTCTCCGCAGCCGTACAGTATGTGCAAAGCTGCTCTCCGCAGCCGTACAGTATGTGCAAAGCTGCTCTCCGCAGCCGTACAGTACGTGCAAAGCTGCTCTCCGCAGCCGTACAGTACGTGCAAAGCTGCTCTCCGCAGCCGTGCAGTATGTGCAAAGCTGCTCTCTGCAGCCGTACAGAATGTGCAAAGCTGCTCTCCGCAGCCGTGCAGTATGTGCAAAGCTGCTCTCTGCAGCCGTACAGTATGTGCAAAGCTGCTCTCCGCAGCCGTGCAGTATGTGCAAGGCTGCTCTCCGCAGCCGTACAGCATGTGCAAAGCTGCTCTCCGCAGCCGTACAGTATGTGCAAAGCTGCTCTCTGCAGCCGTACAGTACGTGCAAAGCTGCTCTCCGCAGCCGTACAGTATGTGCAAAGCTGCTCTCCGCAGCCGTACAGTATGTGCAAAGCTGCTCTCCGCAGCCGCACAGTATGTGCAAAGCTGCTCTCCGCAGCCGTACAGTACGTGCAAAGCTGCTCTCCGCAGCCGTACAGTATGTGCAAAGCTGCTCTCCGCAGCCGCACAGTACGTGCAAAGCTGCTCTCCGCAGCCGCACAGTATGTGCAAAGCTGCTCTCTGCAGCCGTACAGAATGTGCAAAGCTGCTCTCCGCAGCCGTGCAGTATGTGCAAAGCTGCTCTCCGCAGCCGCGCAGTACGTGCAAAGCTGCTCTCCGCAGCCGTACAGTATGTGCAAAGCTGCTCTCCGCAGCCGTACAGAATGTGCAAAGCTGCTCTCCGCAGCCGTGCAGTATGTGCAAAGCTGCTCTCCGCAGCCGCGCAGTATGTGCAAAGCTGCTCTCCGCAGCCGTACAGTATGTGCAAAGCTGCTCTCCGCAGCCGTACAGTATGTGCAAAGCTGCTCTCCGCAGCCGTACAGTATGTGCAAAGCTGCTCTCTGCAGCCGTACAGAATGTGCAAAGCTGCTCTCCGCAGCCGTGCAGTATGTGCAAAGCTGCTCTCTGCAGCCGTACAGTATGTGCAAAGCTGCTCTCCGCAGCCGTGCAGTATGTGCAAAGCTGCTCTCCGCAGCCGTACAGTATGTGCAAAGCTGCTCTCTGCAGCCGTACAGAATGTGCAAAGCTGCTCTCCGCAGCCGTACAGTACGTGCAAAGCTGCTCTCCGCAGCCGTACAATACGTGCAAAGCTGCTCTCCCGCAGCCGTACAGTACGTGCAAAGCTGCTCTCCCGCAGCCGTACAGTACGTGCAAAGCTGCTCTCCGCAGCCGTACAGTACGTGCAAAGCTGCTCTCCGCAGCCGTACAGTATGTGCAAAGCTGCTCTCCGCAGCCGTGCAGTATGTGCAAAGCTGCTCTCCGCAGCCGTGCAGTATGTGCAAAGCTGCTCTCCGCAGCCGTACAGAATGTGCAAAGCTGCTCTCCGCAGCCGTACAGCAAGTGCAAAGCTGCTCTCCGCAGCCGTACAGAATGTGCAAAGCTGCTCTCCGCAGCCGTGCAGTATGTGCAAAGCTGCTCTCCGCAGCCGTACAGTATGTGCAAAGCTGCTCTCCGCAGCCGCACAGTATGTGCAAAGCTGCTCTCCGCAGCCGTACAGTATGTGCAAAGCTGCTCTCCGCAGCCGCACAGTATGTGCAAAGCTGCTCTCCGCAGCCGCGCAGTATGTGCAAAGCTGCTCTCCGCAGCCGTACAGTATGTGCAAAGCTGCTCTCCGCAGCCGTGCAGTATGTGCAAAGCTGCTCTCCGCAGCCGTACAGTATGTGCAAAGCTGCTCTCCGCAGCCGTACAGAATGTGCAAAGCTGCTCTCCGCAGCCGTACAGTATGTGCAAAGCTGCTCTCCGCAGCCGTACAGTATGTGCAAAGCTGCTCTCCGCAGCCGTACAGTATGTGCAAAGCTGCTCTCCGCAGCCGTACAGTACGTGCAAAGCTGCTCTCCGCAGCCGTACAGTATGTGCAAAGCTGCTCTCCGCAGCCGTACAGTATGTGCAAAGCTGCTCTCCGCAGCCGTACAGTATGTGCAAAGCTGCTCTCCGCAGCCGTGCAGTATGTGCAAAGCTGCTCTCCGCAGCCGTACAGTATGTGCAAAGCTGCTCTCCGCAGCCGTACAGAATGTGCAAAGCTGCTCTCTGCAGCCGTGCAGTATGTGCAAAGCTGCTCTCCGCAGCCGTACAGTATGTGCAAAGCTGCTCTCCGCAGCCGTGCAGTATGTGCAGAGCTGCTCTCCGCAGCCGTACAGTATGTGCAAAGCTGCTCTCCGCAGCCGTACAGTACGTGCAAAGCTGCTCTCCGCAGCCGTACAGTATGTGCAAAGCTGCTCTCCGCAGCCGTACAGTATGTGCAAAGCTGCTCTCCGCAGCCGTACAGTACGTGCAAAGCTGCTCTCCGCAGCCGTACAGTATGTGCAAAGCTGCTCTCCGCAGCCGTACAGTATGTGCAAAGCTGCTCTCCGCAGCCGTACAGTATGTGCAAAGCTGCTCTCCGCAGCCGTGCAGTATGTGCAAAGCTGCTCTCCGCAGCCGTACAGTATGTGCAAAGCTGCTCTCCGCAGCCGTGCAGCATGTGCAAAGCTGCTCTCCGCAGCCGTACAGCATGTGCAAAGCTGCTCTCCGCAGCCGTACAGTACGTGCAAAGCTGCTCTCCGCAGCCGTACTCGGATAAAAGTGCCGCAGATTCCCATTAGAAACAAAGTGTGTGTGTGTGTGTGTGTGTGTGTGTGTGTGTGTGTGTGTGTGTGTGTGTGTGTGTGTGTGTGTGTGTGTGTGTGTGTGTGTGTGTGTGTGTGTGTGTGTGTGTGTGCCGAGCACGAGCACTTTAAGTGAAACTTCTTTGTCTTTTGTCACTGTTTTGTCACAGAAATTTTATTTGTGATGGTGATTTTTTTTAAATTAAAAACACAACTCTTTGATAACGCTCCTTCCCGGAGAGAAACCCGGCAGAGGACCCGTTTTGTGTTTTTTTGACCAAAATGCCTATTAAATAGTTTTATTTTTATACCTGCCTCCAGCCCTTTATTTTTGCTGTGCTCCATCTTCTTTTCTCCATACTACAATTTCCGTAACAACACGCAATGAAGTTTGAATAAGAACGTGCATGCTCGGCACACATCCCGTTTTAGCTATTTGCACTTCTATATTTATACTGTGAATTCCTCGTGTGTGTTTGTGTATCTGTGTGTGTCTCTGTGTGTGTGTCTGTGAATTCTCCACAAATGTTGCACCTGTGCATGTGCACTGAGCCACTGGTTACTGCGCATGCGCGTCGACGGCTACTGCACATGCACTGGCTGTGGTTAGGCACACGCGTTGAGGGGGACGGCTCTAGCTGTGAACGTGTTCACGGAACTTACGATTTCTGCACATGCGCTGCCAGACAGAGACGCTGGTCTACGCGCATGCGTTGGCATAGATGGACGCGCTCAGCGCTTCTGGTGATTGCCGCGGACGACTGTCAGCATGCAGTAACTGGGAGGTAAGTGTTGGTGAGGGCCGCTTCTGCGCTCTTCGCGCGGGCGGGCGGGCCGACGGCCTCATCTGCCATCACTGACGTCACTTCCATAACCTACTTCCGTCTCCTTGAAAGGCAATTTGGTCACAGCAAAGAAGTTTCAACAATCCTATACAGGAGCCCTCATTTAAGAGTTCAATGGTGAAAGGGTAAGGTACATATATACCAGGGTTTCAGACCCAAGAGGTTGTCTTGCTGCTATCCGTGTGGTAAGTGGATCCAAAGAAGAAAACATTCTCCACAATTCCGGATGCCGAAGTGTTGGAGAATGTGTGACATGTAATACATTGTCTGATTAACAATCCACAGCGCCCACTTCCTTGTTGTCTTCTACAGATTCTGATTAGGGCGGCCGAACGTTTTTTTCAAAAATACTGAACACAGTGGTGAAAAGGTGCAACGCGCTCAAGAGACACACATCTCCATGCTGGCTGTTTCCTCCTCTCCTTGGCCCCACCCTCAGGCTCCTGACACCTCCTCCTGATTTGCTGCAATACCCAGCAGCAGCAGCCAATCAGGATGGAGGAAACTGCCCAGGCCCATAGCAACAGCCCTACTTTCCCAGGTCGTGGAAATTCCACGGCACCCTCTCCCCCCCCCCCAAGCCGGTCATGTCACTATGTCAAGAGAGGTAATACTGGACCCATACATGTCCAGAGAGGTAATACCAGTATACCATGTCCAGTATTACCTCTAATTTTTTACTGGACAGTGTCCAAATACAGGACATGTTCAATACTGGACACGTGGCACCTCATATTTTCCGATTAGGACATATTCATGCATCATGGTTGTGGGGCAGGACACAGACCTTTTCTATCCATATGATTTGACTGAGCTCACCTTGCAGAAGCTCGATAATAAACTCATCGCGTGCAGGCGTGTTCATGTCACCATTTCATTTACATTTCTCCTGCAAAAACCAGGGGGGAAAGAGAATACGCTTCCCCTCGGCTCTTGAACACTTATTTGGCTCTCACGTGGCGATCCCCCCACTGAATGCATTTCAGCGCGTGCGACTCATTGATCCGGGTTTTCAATAACGTAATATAACCCTTTCCATCCCGGAATGTGTCTCAATGTAGTTCACCAGCCAACCGTTAACCCTTGCTCTTCCATGTGCTTGGACGCAGTGTGTTTAACGCTGCGTGTGGCGGGGAGATATTGTGATACGTCGCTGACAAATAGGTCATTGCGCCATCTTCAGAAACGTGTCCTCTGTCCATTGCAAGTAAATGAAACGATTATCTCCCGTCTCCCTGATAGGATCGGCCACATGTTGCCAATGCATGCAATGCACCGAGATACTTCCTGCAAAACAGGGCCGGCCAACTCGTCCTCAACAGCCACCAACAGGTCAGGTTTTCAGAATATCCCTGCTTCAGCGCAGGTGGCTCAGTCGAAGACTGCACCACCTCTGCTGAAGCAGGGATATCCTGAAAACCGGACCTGTAGGTGGCCCTCGAGGACTGGAGTGGGCCGCCGCTGTACATTTGCGCGGTGCAGTACAAACCTCCCCTCCTTATGACTCGGGTATAACCTAAGATGGTGCGGGAAGTAGGAGATGAGTTCCACGTGCTTTTACAGCCGCAATCTCGACAAACATGTCCATGAATTGTTTGACGTGGCTGGCGCAGGTTCCCCTCCGGTGCGGAATCTCACCACTTTCAGCGTCGGTTCTTCAGATAATTACCCATTTCAGGGTCGGTTCTTCAGATAATTACCCCTTTCAGGGTCGGTTCTTCAGATAATTACCCCTTTCAGCGGCGGTGCTCGTCATGGAGAACCCAACCTGGCCACCGATGCCGACCAACAAGAATCAGTGTGGCTTCCTATTGGTCTGCAGATCCAGTGGGATTCGGAGGCCATATTGTTTACCCAGGGGGGAGCACCGGTAATTATCTTGGGAACCAAGGCGGTCCCCGGCGCTGCAAACTGTGAGGTTCATAATCAGAGGACCCTGGTTCCAATTATGTAAAACCATCATTAGAAAATGAAATTCCCAGTGGGGATTGCTGCTTTAACCTTCTGCCTTGTGCAAGAGGTCAGGACCACAACAGGAGTTCATAACAACCGGAGTGCTGCCTATGGTTTGTATACAGGTTACCCAAGTGCTGAGCTCTGGTCCACATGCAGAAGTCAAGTCTACTTCTCAGCTTCCTCCGTCTACTTCTCGGCTTCCTCCCCGTCCCCAACTAGATTGTGTGAGGGAACCAAGTGCAACACGCGCCCCGTTACACAGTAAAGCTCGGCTGTGCTGAGCCCTGCAGCAGCGCAGGCATTAAGCTGACAGCAAGTGGGAGGCCATTGAGGAGCTCTGGGTTACATTAGTATAGGATTCCATTATTTTGCCCTTTGACTTGCAGGGATACCTCTTATCACATCCGATGCCAATTGATCTAATACTATAAATACAGATGTCATAAATCAAAAGTCCTTCCTAGAACAGAGCAGTACCTGCCTAACATTGCATTCATGTCCTGTCCGGAGTCCCGGTAGAAGTACTGGCCCAGGAGAAGCGTGGATTTGTTCCAGGTTGTTTTAGAACGGAGTCTAGGCCCTGTGGAGAATTTAGTCACCTACTAAATGTTTGTGGTGCAACATTGCCACCTTGTGACTATCTGGTGAAACTACTAGTGTGACATGTATTACTCACACCAGGCTATGTACCCAGCTCTGAACGCTGCACTTACTGTATGTTCAGGAGCAAAAAAGAAATCTGTGCTTGTGTCTGCGACAGATCAAGTGTCTTTATGTACTTCTACTGTAAGCTCTCCGGGGGGGGGATTTCCTTTCCTATTGTCTGATCTTACTCGTTACCCTTATTGTACTATAATTCCCTGTACTGTATGCGCTCTCTTGTAAAGTGCTATACAGTATAAATAAAGACATACATACATACTTATTACAAGATTTCCGATTCCTGTTCCAACAATACTGATTCCTTTTTGCAGTATTACAATGATTTACTATCCAACTAAACATGATATCAGTATCTCCTTCCAAAATCAGTGCAGGACTATGAGCTTAACAAGTAACTAAACAAACTATCACTGCGGGCTCTTCCTGGCACTAAAGCATCTCTCTGCTGGGCGGGGGACCTCTCTGCTGGGGGGAGGACCTCTCTGCTGGGGGGAGGACCTCTCCACTGGGCAGGGGACCTCTCTGCTGGGCGGGGGACCTCTCCGCTGGGCGGGGGACCTCTGCTGGGCGGAGGACCTCTCTGAGGCACGTTGGCTGCCTGTATGACGGAACATAGCGCACACCGCTGTTTGTCTGGAGGCTTTATGTAATGTTTATTTGTTTTGCATATTATTAGGAGGAAAAGGCAGCAGGGTATAAGAAAACAAGGTCGCGGGATGAGAATAGAAAGGCAAGTGGCGAGTACGCGAAGCCCTTGCTCCAGTCTCCGTTGTCACTCACATTAAGGCCACTTGTCCACCCTAGATTCCCAGGCCCTCTCGGGGTTGGGTAAAGCGAGCTAGCAGCTGTACCCTTTACACGGGTCAGAGGTCCCCGATTTATTGCTCAGCTGCAAGCGACGCGCTAACAATCTCTGACCTGTCCTCTGAGCTTGATTTTATGGCTTCTCATCCATCACTAGACACAGGTTGCTGAGATGGTCTCTATGTAGTCTTATTCTTCACGATTGCCACCCATGGGCTCTCTCTCTGAGACAACCTAGAGATGTATTACTTGATAAAGCTGCAAGGTACTGGAAGTCCTGGGAGCTGACCCGTCTTCAGAAATCTCTGCAGCTTCAGTCACTCTGTTCCATGAGATGGATACCTTCTCCTGACTGCGGGCTGCCGTTACCCTGCGGGCTGCCGCTACCCTGCGGGCTGCCGTTACCCTGCGGGCTGCCGTTACCCTGCGGGCTGCCGCTACCCTGCGGGCTGCCGTTACCCTGCGGGCTGCCGCTACCCTGCGGGCTGCCGCTACCCTGCGGGCTGCCGCTACCCTGCGGGCTGCCGTTACCCTGCGGGCTGCCGTTACTCTGCGGGCTGCCGCTACCCTGCGGGCTGCCGTTACCCTGCGGGCTGCCGTTACCTTGCGGGCTGCCGCTACCCCGCGGGCTGCCGTTACCCCGCGGGCTGCCGTTACCCCGCGGGCTGCCGCTACCCTGCCTTGCATTTCGCACACTTCTGTTTTAGAAGTTTCCGCTCTCCTACCCTAGCTGTCTATTGTTCAACACAGTACCTGAGCAGCGTCTTCTTGACTCCGTCTCCCTAGTACATATATTGTTCCTATCTGATGTCTCTTGCCCTTCTTCATCTTCAAAAGCTGACAGCAGTCCCCTCCATTTTTTACCTAGCAGTCTCTTTTCACTTAGCAGCTGATAATCACTCATGGTTCAGCAGTCGTCTCTCTCTCGTCCCCCGGCCTCTGCAGCACTTCCTGCTCTAGCAGTCACTTACAGAGCGCTGTATATTCTCAGCAGTCTCGTCTCCCCTGGTACGGCACTTTATTCTGCTCTCTCCTGAGCACGCACTCTCTTGTCCCCAATCTCTCCTGCGCTGGACACCTCTCGCGTCTCCGCGGCATCTGATGTCACTGTATCAGAGATTTCTCTGTGGTCAGTCACGTGTCTTATTTGCGTGGGAGTCGTCTTACCTTCTCTATCCTCATCTGCATCCCCCACGTTCGCCCCCCGCTCACTGTCCTTGACTATTCCTTGTCCATTTCCCCCTCCCCCTCTCTTCTTGTCATCTTCTGTATCCCGCACTTCCGATCCTCTTTGGCCCTCTATCTCACCTGCTTCCTTTCTCCTCTCCTCCTTTGTGTTACCTGCTTCCTTTCCCCTCTCCTCCTCTGCTTCCTTTCCAGTCTCCTCCTCTGCTTCCTTTCTCCTCTCCTCCTTTGTGTTACCTGCTTCCTTTCCCCTCTCCTCCTCTGCTTCCTTTCCAGTCTCCTCCTCTGCTTCCTGTCCCGTCTCCTCCTTTGTGTTACCTGCTTCCTTTCCCCTCTCCTCCTCTGCTTCCTTTCCCCTCCCCTCCTTTGTGTTACCTGCTTCCTTTCCCCTCCCCTCCTTTATGTTACCTGCTTCCTTTCCCATATCCTCCTCTGCTTCCTTTCTCCTCTCCTCCTCTGCTTCCTTTCCCCTCTCCTCCTCTGCATCACCTGCTTCCTTTCCCCTCTCCTCCTCTGCATCACCTGCTTCCTTTCTCCTCTCCTCCTCTGCTTCCTTTCTCCTCTCCTCCCTTGCATCCACAGCTTCCTTTCTCCTCTCCTCCCTTGCATCCACTGCTTCCTTTCTCCTCTCCTCTCTTGCATCCACTGCTTCCTTTCCCCTCTCCTCCTTTGCATCCACTGCTTCCTTTCCCCTCTCCTCCTTTGCATCCTCTGCTTCCTTTCCCCTCTCCTCCTCTGCTTCCTTTCCCCTCTCCTCCTCTGCTTCCTTTCCCCTCTCCTCCTCTGCTTCCTTTCCCCTCTCCTCCTCTGCTTCCTTTCCCCTCTCCTCCTTTGCATCCGCTCCCCTTTTGTCCTCTACGTTGCCTCTTTCCCTCGCATGACATTTTTCTCTGCTCTGCTCTTCCTCTACGTTGCCCTCTTTGTCTTCATCGTCTGCATCCCCTCCCATCTCCTCTGGATCAGCTGCTGCCGCCTCTTCACTCTCTTCGTTGTAGTCCTCCTCCTCCTCTCCCCTCTCCCCACCTCCACAGCTTTTAGAGGCAGGTGGCGTGACCTGCTGGTGACACAGAGGGCAAGTATCCTGGACGTAAAGCCATTTGCGCAGGCAGTCCCCGTGGAAAAAGTGGCAGCACGGGGTGATCACAGCCACCGACATCTCCTGCAAGGTCAAGAGGAAGAGAGTCGGGTCAATGATAAAGAGATTTTATCTCACGGACCACAACACACAGAAATACAGCACGGCAAATCACACGCCAACGTGTTATCGTGTGTCTCACGGGCTTAGAAGTCCTTATCCTGGTGTCCAATAGACAAACTTAGAGCCATCCTTGTGCCGATTTCTTACTGAAACATTGAAGTCATGGCTTTAGGGCTCAATTCACCAAGCTTCAATAGCCTTCTCAACGTGACGACCACCTACATCAGGGGTGGCTAACTCCAGTGCTCACGGGCCACAGACAGGTCATTTGTGTTGAGGATATCCCTCACAGGTGGCTCAATCAGTGGCTCAGTCATCGAGCCACTGATTGACTCTTATCAGTCTGACTCCTATCCTCCACACCACGGCCTGCCGGTGGCCCGTGAGGACTGGAGTTGGCCACCCCCTGATCTACATGAATGTTAACGTCCGTTACACCATATGCAGTGTTCACGAAGCTCCGTTACAGGCAACGCCAGGAAATGACGTGGGCGTTATATGTAAGTCCTACCCGACGCCCCCCAGCCTGGAGCGGAGCGTGGGGAAGAGAGGAGCAGAGAGAAGAGTGAGGAGGGAAGAGAGGAGCAGAGAGAAGAGTGAGGAGGGAAGAGGGGATATGGAGGCAATGCCAACTAAATAAAATACAGACAGCACTTTGCATGTGATTACCGTAGCGGATAAGCCATTACCTCAGGGAAAACCGCGGCCGGTCCCTTTTATAGGTCAGGTCGCTGTGTTTGCCGGTACTTAACGGAGCTTAGTGAATGTGGTCCTTGCAATAAGTAAGGGGTAATCTGCTCTCACACATTGTGTCCCTGTGTCCCAGAGACTGGGTGTAACACACATGCAGACGTGGCCTGCGTTACTGCTTTCTGTGCCGCGGACTAATACGCCGGAATAACGTGGCCCCGAAAATAGTCCTTTTTGTGACCGGGAGGATTAAAACAGGACACTATGGAGGTGTATATCTCCGGAAGCAGGGGGTCACAGGAGCTGAAATTAATGGAGTTCAGCGCCGGAGACCCCCCCGCGCAGGGAGACGCAGAGAGAGACCGCTTCTACAAGAGAGCCCCACGTGCAGGGAGACGCAGAGAGAGACCGCTTCTCCAAGAGAGCCCCCCATGCACGGAGACGCAGAGAGACCGCTTCTCCCCGAGAGCCCCCCCGCAGGAAGACGCAGAGAGAAACCCCTTCTCCCCGAGAGCCGCCTGCGCAGGGAGACGCAGAGAGAGACCGCTTCTCCCTGAGAGCCCCCCCCGCAGGGAGACGCAGAGAGAGACAGCTTTTCCCCGGGAGCCACCCCCGCAGGGAGACGAAGAGAGAGTCCGCTTCTCCCTGAGAGCCCCCCCCGCAGGGAGACGCAGAGAGAGACAGATTTTCCCCGGGAGCCACCCCCGCAGGGAGATGAAGAGAGAGACCGCTTCTTCCTGAGAGCCCCCCGCGCAGGGAGACACAGAGAGAGACCGCTTCTCCCGGAGAGCCCCCCCTCCCGCAGGGAGACGCAGAGAGAAACCCCTTCTCCCTGACAGCCGCCCGCGCAGGGAGACGCAGAGAGAGACCGCTTCTCCCTGAGAGCCGCCCGCGCAAGGAGACGCAGAGAGAGACCGCTTCTCCCTGAGAGCCGCCCGCGCAGGGAGACGCAGAGAGAGACCGCTTCTCCCCGAGAGCCGCCCGCGCAGGAAGACGCAGAGAGAAACCCCTTCTCCCCGAGAGCCGCCCGCGCAGGGAGACGCAGAGAGAGACCGCTTCTCCCTGAGAGCCGCCCGCTCATGGAGACGCAGAGAGAGACCGCTTCTCCCCGAGAGCCGCCTGCGCAAGGAGACGCAGAAAGAGACCGCTTCTCCAAGAGAGCCCCCCACGCAGGGAGACGCAGAGAGAGACCGCTTCTCCCTGAGAGCCGCCCGTGCAGGGAGACGAAGAGAGAGACCGCTTCTCCCTGAGAGCCCCCCCCGCAGGGAGACGCAGAGAGAGACAGCTTTTCCCCGGGAGCCACCCCCGCAGGGAGATGAAGAGAGAGACCGCTTCTTCCTGAGAGCCCCCCGCGCAGGGAGACGCAGAGAGAGACCGCTTCTCCCGGAGAGCCCCCCCCCCCCGCAGGGAGACGCAGAGAGAAACCCCTTCTCCCTGACAGCCGCCCGCGCAGGGAGACGCAGAGAGAGACCGCTTCTCCGAGAGCCGCCCGCGCAAGGAGACGCAGAGAGAGACCGCTTCTCCCTGAGAGCCGCCCGCGCAGGGAGACGCAGAGAGAGACCGCTTCTCCCCGAGAGCCGCCCGCGCAGGAAGACGCAGAGAGAAACCCCTTCTCCCCGAGAGCCGCCCGCGCAGGGAGACGCAGAGAGAGACCGCTTCTCCCCGAGAGCCGCCCGCGCATGGAGACGCAGAGAGAGACCGCTTCTCCCCGAGAGCCGCCTGCGCAAGGAGACGCAGAGAGAGATCGCTTCTCCAAGAGAGCCCCCCACGCAGGGAGACGCAGAGAGAGACCGCTTCTCCCTGAGAGCCGCCCGCGCAGGGAGACGAAGAGAGAGACCGCTTCTCCCTGAGAGCCCCCCCCCCGCAGGGAGACGCAGAGAGAGACAGCTTTTCCCCGGGAGCCACCCCCGCAGGGAGATGAAGAGAGAGACCGCTTCTTCCTGAGAGCCCCCCGCGCAGGGAGACGCAGAGAGAGACCGCTTCTCCCGGAGAGCCCCCCCCCGCAGGGAGACGCAGAGAGAAACCCCTTCTCCCTGACAGCCGCCCGCGCAGGGAGACGCAGAGAGAGACCGCTTCTCCCTGAGAGCCGCCCGCGCAAGGAGACGCAGAGAGAGACCGCTTCTCCCTGAGAGCCGCCCGCGCAGGGAGACGCAGAGAGAGACCGCTTCTCCCCGAGAGCCGCCCGCGCAGGAAGACGCAGAGAGAAACCCCTTCTCCCCGAGAGCCGCCCGCGCAGGGAGACGCAGAGAGAGACCGCTTCTCCCTGAGAGCCGCCCTCGCATGGAGACGCAGAGAGAGACCGCTTCTCCCCGAGAGCCGCCTGCGCAGGGAGACGCAGAGAGAGACCGCTTCTCCAAGAGAGCCCCCCACGCAGGGAGACGCAGAGAGACCGCTTCTCTCCGAGAGCCCCCCGTGCAGGGAGACGCAGAGAGAGACCGCTTATCCCCGAGAGCCCCCCGTGCAGGGAGACGTAGAGAGAGACCGCTTCTCCAAGTGAGCCCCCCGTGCAGGGAGACGCAGAGAGACCGCTTCTCTCCGAGAGCCCCCCGCACAGGGAGACACAGAGAGAGACCGCTTCTCCCCGAGAGCCCCCCACGCAGGGAGACGCAGTGAGAGAGACCGCTTCTCCCCGAGAGCCCCCCGCACAGGGAGACGCAGAGAGAGACCGCTTCTCCCCGAGAGCCCCCCCCGTGCAGGGAGACGCAGAGAAAGATCGCTTCTCCCCGAGAGCCCCCCGCGCAGGAGACGCAGAGAGAGACCGCTTCTCCCCGAGAGCCCCCCGCGCAGGGAGACGCAGAGAGAGAGACCGCTTCTCCCCAAGAGACCCCCGCGCAGGGAGACACAGAGAGAGAGACCGCTTCTCCCCGAGAGCCCCCCGCGCAGGGAGACACAGAGAGAGACCGCTTCTCCCGGAGAGCCCCCCCTCCCGCAGGGAGACGCAGAGAGAAACCCCTTCTCCCTGACAGCCGCCCGCGCAGGGAGACGCAGAGAGAGACCGCTTCTCCCTGAGAGCCGCCCGCGCAAGGAGACGCAGAGAGAGACCGCTTCTCCCTGAGAGCCGCCCGCGCAGGGAGACGCAGAGAGAGACCGCTTCTCCCCGAGAGCCGCCCGCGCAGGAAGACGCAGAGAGAAACCCCTTCTCCCCGAGAGCCGCCCGCGCAGGGAGACGCAGAGAGAGACCGCTTCTCCCTGAGAGCCGCCCGCTCATGGAGACGCAGAGAGAGACCGCTTCTCCCCGAGAGCCGCCTGCGCAAGGAGACGCAGAAAGAGACCGCTTCTCCAAGAGAGCCCCCCACGCAGGGAGACGCAGAGAGAGACCGCTTCTCCCTGAGAGCCGCCCGTGCAGGGAGACGAAGAGAGAGACCGCTTCTCCCTGAGAGCCCCCCCCGCAGGGAGACGCAGAGAGAGACAGCTTTTCCCCGGGAGCCACCCCCGCAGGGAGATGAAGAGAGAGACCGCTTCTTCCTGAGAGCCCCCCGCGCAGGGAGACGCAGAGAGAGACCGCTTCTCCCGGAGAGCCCCCCCCCCCCCGCAGGGAGACGCAGAGAGAAACCCCTTCTCCCTGACAGCCGCCCGCGCAGGGAGACGCAGAGAGAGACCGCTTCTCCGAGAGCCGCCCGCGCAAGGAGACGCAGAGAGAGACCGCTTCTCCCTGAGAGCCGCCCGCGCAGGGAGACGCAGAGAGAGACCGCTTCTCCCCGAGAGCCGCCCGCGCAGGAAGACGCAGAGAGAAACCCCTTCTCCCCGAGAGCCGCCCGCGCAGGGAGACGCAGAGAGAGACCGCTTCTCCCCGAGAGCCGCCCGCGCATGGAGACGCAGAGAGAGACCGCTTCTCCCCGAGAGCCGCCTGCGCAAGGAGACGCAGAGAGAGATCGCTTCTCCAAGAGAGCCCCCCACGCAGGGAGACGCAGAGAGAGACCGCTTCTCCCTGAGAGCCGCCCGCGCAGGGAGACGAAGAGAGAGACCGCTTCTCCCTGAGAGCCCCCCCCCCGCAGGGAGACGCAGAGAGAGACAGCTTTTCCCCGGGAGCCACCCCCGCAGGGAGATGAAGAGAGAGACCGCTTCTTCCTGAGAGCCCCCCGCGCAGGGAGACGCAGAGAGAGACCGCTTCTCCCGGAGAGCCCCCCCCCGCAGGGAGACGCAGAGAGAAACCCCTTCTCCCTGACAGCCGCCCGCGCAGGGAGACGCAGAGAGAGACCGCTTCTCCCTGAGAGCCGCCCGCGCAAGGAGACGCAGAGAGAGACCGCTTCTCCCTGAGAGCCGCCCGCGCAGGGAGACGCAGAGAGAGACCGCTTCTCCCCGAGAGCCGCCCGCGCAGGAAGACGCAGAGAGAAACCCCTTCTCCCCGAGAGCCGCCCGCGCAGGGAGACGCAGAGAGAGACCGCTTCTCCCTGAGAGCCGCCCTCGCATGGAGACGCAGAGAGAGACCGCTTCTCCCCGAGAGCCGCCTGCGCAGGGAGACGCAGAGAGAGACCGCTTCTCCAAGAGAGCCCCCCACGCAGGGAGACGCAGAGAGACCGCTTCTCTCCGAGAGCCCCCCGTGCAGGGAGACGCAGAGAGAGACCGCTTATCCCCGAGAGCCCCCCGTGCAGGGAGACGTAGAGAGAGACCGCTTCTCCAAGTGAGCCCCCCGTGCAGGGAGACGCAGAGAGACCGCTTCTCTCCGAGAGCCCCCCGCACAGGGAGACACAGAGAGAGACCGCTTCTCCCCGAGAGCCCCCCACGCAGGGAGACGCAGTGAGAGAGACCGCTTCTCCCCGAGAGCCCCCCGCACAGGGAGACGCAGAGAGAGACCGCTTCTCCCCGAGAGCCCCCCCCGTGCAGGGAGACGCAGAGAAAGATCGCTTCTCCCCGAGAGCCCCCCGCGCAGGAGACGCAGAGAGAGACCGCTTCTCCCCGAGAGCCCCCCGCGCAGGGAGACGCAGAGAGAGAGACCGCTTCTCCCCAAGAGACCCCCGCGCAGGGAGACACAGAGAGAGACTGCTTCTCCCCGAGAGCCCCCCGCGCAGGGAGACGCAGAGAGACCGCTTCTCCCCGAGAGCCCCCCGCGCAGGGAGACGCAGAGAGAGACCGCTTCTCCCCGAGAGCCCCCCGCGCAGGGAGACGCAGAGAAAGACCACTTCTCCCCGAGAGCCCCCCGCGCAGGGAGACGCAGAGAGAAACCGCTTCTCCCTGAGAGCCCCCCACGCAGGGAGACGCAGAGAGAGACCGCTTCTCCCCGAGAGCCCCCCGCGCAGGGAGACGCAGAGAGAGACTGCTTCTCCCCGAGAGACCCCCGCGCAGGGAGACGCAGAGAGAGACCGCTTCTCCCCGAGAGCCCCCCGTGCAGGGAGACGCAGAGAGAGACCGCTTCTCCCCGAGAGCCCCCCGCGCAGGGAGACGCAGAGAGAAACCGCTTCTCCCTGAGAGCCCCCCGCGCAGGGAGACGCAGAGAGAGACCGCTTCTCCAAGAGAGCCCCCCGCGCAGGGAGACGCAGAGAGAGACCGCTTCTCCCTGAGAGACCCCGCGCAGGGAGACGCAGAGAGAGACCGCTTCTCCCCGAGAGCCCCCCGCGCAGGGAGACGCAGAGAGAGACCGCTTCTCCCCGAGAGCCCCCCGTGCAGGGAGACGCAGAGAGAGACCGCTTCTCCCCGAGAGCCGCCCGCGCAGGGAGACACAGAGAGAGACCGCTTCTCCCCGAGAGCCCCCCGTGCAGGGAGACGCAGAGAGAGAGACCGCTTCTCCCCGAGAGCCCCCCGCGCAGGGAGACGCAGAGAGAGACCGCTTCTCCCCGAGAGCCGCCCGCGCAGGGAGACACAGAGAGACCGCTTCTCCCCGAGAGCCCCCCGCGCAGGGAGACGCAGAGAGAAACCACTTCTCCCTGAGAGCCCCCCGTGCAGGGAGACGCAGAGAGAGAGATCGCTTCTTTTCGAGAGCCCCCCGCGCAGGGAGACGCAGAGAGAGACCGCTTCTCCCTGAGAGCCCCCCGTGCAGGGAGACGCAGAGAGAGACCGCTTCTCCCCAAGAGCCCCCGCGCAGGGAGACCGCTTCTCCCCGAGAGCCCCCCGCGCAGGGAGACGCAGAGAGAGAGACCGCTTCTCCCCGAGAGCCCCCCGCGCAGGGAGACGCAGAGAGAGACTGCTTCTCCCCGAGAGCCCCCCGCGCAGGGAGACGCAGAGAGAGACCGCTTCTCCCCGAGAGCCCCCCGCGCAGGGAGACGCAGAGAGAGACCGCTTCTCCCCGAGAGCCCCCCGCGCAGGGAGACGCAGAGAGAGACCGCTTCTCCCCGAGAGCCCCCCGTGCAGGGAGACGCAGAGAGAGACCGCTTCTCCCCGAGAGCCGCCCGCGCAGGGAGACACAGAGAGAGACCGCTTCTCCCCGAGAGCCCCCCGTGCAGGGAGACGCAGAGAGAGAGACCGCTTCTCCCTGAGAGCCCCCCGCGCAGGGATTGATGTAAGAGCGGCTCAGGGAGACGCAGTGAGAGAGACCGCTTCTCCACGAGAGCCCCCCGCGCAGGGATTGATGTAAGCGCGGCTCAGGGAGACGCAGAGAGAGCCCCCCGCACAGGGATTGATGTAAGAGCGGCTCAGGGAGACGCAGTGAGAGCCCCCCGCGCAGGGATTGATGTAAGAGCGGCTCAGGCAGATGCAGAGTGAGCCCCCCGCGCAGAGATTGATGTAAGAGCGGCTCAGGGAGACGCAGAGAGAGCCCCCCGCGCAGGGATTGATGTAAGAGCGGCTCAGGGAGACGCAGAGAGAGCCCCCCGTGCAGGGATTGATGTAAGAGCGGCTCAGGGAGATGCAGAGAGAGCCCCCCGCGCAGGGATTGATGTAACCTTATTAAATATAAGGATATTATGAGATGTCCTCGGCTGAACGTGCTAAAAGCTACATATGTGTATTCGTGGGACTGATTCGCACATAAGGATTACAGACACATGATGTCTAGCCGGTACTAAGAGACAGATATTAATATCTCTCTGAATTTTAATATTACACGGTAGTATTTAGTCTTATTGGGAGCGTCATGCGTGCCGGAATGTATTAATATGTCTCGCGTGCCAGTAAGTACTACTGAACTGAAGTTATGAAGTTATTTAGATAGGAAAAGCAGTTTTTAAACGTCCTTGGGTGGGAGGAGTTTTACTCTGAGGAAAACTGTCAACCTCACCACTGATTTATGAGAGGAGCTGGGTTTAGGTTGTGTTCAATGGGAAATAATTGTATAAGAACCAGGCTCAGCCTATGGCTATTGTCTTTCGTGTCTTGGTGATTTTCAAGATTGCTGTATGAATTGCTAGTCATGATTTCTGACTATTTCATCATTTCCATCTTAAGTGAGTGTCCATATTTTGTCTGTTATTTGTATAATCTCGTGTGTTCACCTTTTTCAAGGAATAAATTAAATTTTATCATATCTAAGCCTCGTCCAGTTCAACCCAGTGATATTTGGTGTGTATTATTAATAGCCTGTCTCAAAGCTACCGTCACACCGTGCAACTACACTGGCGACACACTTTATTCGAGCTCGGCTAGTCCCACGAATTCGGGTATACCCGGGTGTATTGAGGTTTGTGACTGTTTTCTGCCCGAGTGCATTGAGGTATTTTCCGGCAGGGATTGAAGCATTTTATTCCCGCTGGCTGCAATACTGCACAGTACATATATATATATACTGCATTACAATTCATGAATTTATGCCATCTGGTAGACACGCGAAGCATTGCAGCCTATTAAATCCTAATCATTATCATTTAACAGATCAGCCGCCCTTCAGCCAGGCATGAACCCAGGCTGGGAAGGCAAATGCAACGGGGCTTGTCAGAGGTGAGGAGCGGCGCATTCCAGGTATCTGCCAGGTACATACCGGGTATTTGCTCGAATAAAGTGTGTCGGTGCAGTATGTAGCCATGCAACTATGGAACCATGTAGCCATGCAACTATGTAACCAAGCAACTATGGAACCATGCAACTATGGAACCATGTAGCCATGCAACTATGTAACCGTGCAACTATGTAACCAAGCAACTATGGAACCATGCAACTATGGAACCATGTAGCCATGCAACTATGGAACCAAGCAACTATGTAACCAAGCAACTAGGTAACCATGCAACTATATAACCATGCAACTATATAACCATGCAACTATGTAACCATACAACTATGTAACCATGCAACTATGTAATCATGTAACTATGTAACATGAAATGAAGCGTTTATGAGCTAACTTTCAACTACTTAAGCCTTTCTCTTCAGGACACAAATAAGAACGGATGGACGCTGCAGTTTTCGCTACATAGAACATTGGTTGAATGTAGAGAATATGAGGAATTGTATTTAAATATTATTTACAGATCTGTATTAAGTAGGACATTCATTAAATAAAGTCCCACTGGGGTCTCTCGTAACATCTTATTTAATTAATATTTAGGAACTATATTTATTGTTGGTTTGTTTCTTATAACACAAATTAATATATTACACACACACAGTGCATCTAATAACAGGTTTTGCTGGGATGTTTTGAGGTTTTAGGGAGCCTATGTGTTGTACTTCGGAATCATTTCACATGACGCCCGTGCCCAGCCCCTTCTTAGCTACCTGGAAACAGATGGCGCACACGTCATTATGGACCCGAAGCTGCATCTTGGTGGCCTTGGGCAAGGAGCTGATCTTCTTCGCTGCCTCTCTTCTCAGCAGGAAGCTCTTCCAGCCGGACTGTGCCCTCAGCCAGACGTTGAAGTAGGAGTGGACAATGATAACGGAGACGCCCATCCAGCTCCACTCGCCGAAGATGGACTCCCAGGTGCCATAAGCCACCACACAGACGGCCACCAGGAACTCCAGCACGCGGCTCACCGCGTTCACGCAATAGATGATCTCGTCCATCTTCTCCATCCGGCTGTCCTGGAAAAGCTCGACCATGAACAAAGCGTAGATAAAGAGGGTTCCCAAGACCTTCAGAGTGAAAGAGAGGGACACGTGAGGCTTCAACAACACGTAAACAATGCTGAGAACTGGAGCAGAACACGGACAATGTCAACCTGTGACATTAACCAATGGGAACGCTGCACTTTACACAGCTCTGTAGTCTCACGATTTACTCCTGCACGCGTGTAACATTAGGAAATAGAGCATTTTGATTGGCTGAGGTTCCTCTCATGGATATATCTCAGCTGTCAAAATGGTTCATCCATGGCACATTAGGAAATTAAATCACATATTTTACTTGCAGGGTTTTTTATTAGTCTTCTTATGGAAGTGCAAAAGCAAAGTAACAAAGACTTTTCTTTCTGCGCACACACTGCACACACACCACACTACACACACCACACTGCACACACCACACTCTGTGCGCACACACACACACACATTGCTGATAACCCTACTAAAAGATTAGCTACAGTAACTGCATGTTACGATGTCACCACATCCTCAACCTTCAACTGTCCTTTAATCAGGGGAGATATAATATGTCATTAAAAGCAGAAAGGAGGCAGGAGACTAGGCAATATTTTCACCGTTAATTTGACAAAAAAATGACATTTATTAAGATGGTGCATTAAATATGTGTTTCCAAGTGATTATATATCCCTGGGGATGCCTCGCATACTGTAATAGGGTTCCCAAATGTAAGCAAAAGGTACAAACGGATCATATGCACTTATTCCTTCCCCTCCTGTCGCTGAAAGTATCCCACTTAGATTGTAAGCTCTCCGAGGTAGGGAACCCCTTCAGTCTAGTGAGATTTTCATGTTTGATGCACGTTTTCCTATTTAATTCCCTGTATTCTGTGCGATTATGAATGCGTACATCCTTGGCACTATATATAAATACTGTATGAAGTCTTCGACAGAAGGGAAGCACAGATTCACATGTAGAGTTAGAAAAGCATATATAGTGTAATACGTATATGATGCGTGCAGGAGTGATGATCATGCATTCACTTCCATAGATACCAAACCCCCTTAATTCTCAGTAACAGAATGTTGTGCTAGTTCTCAAAATATATGATGGTAGAGATAGATGCCATTTTCTTTAGCTGGCAGCAGAAAGGTCTAGCATTTTTGTATCCATTTTTACACACTACAAACACCAAATATTTCAGGGCTGAAAAGTAGTTTATGGAAAGAACAATTTTGGGCTAGTTTAGTTCCAAATGTAGGAGTTGGGTTACTATATGACAGGCTTAATACATTAACAGATGTGTTAGATGATGTCCTCAATCACACCACTACAGCTATTGCATTACTAATCCAAGAACAGGTCCAGATCAGGCTTATGGCAAAACAGAATGGCTTTAGATTACATTTTAGCATCAAAAGGAGGTGTATGTGCCCTAATTAAAGAACAATGTTGTGTTTTCATCCAAGATCAGAGTGGCAAGGTACAGCATGAGTTAGACAAGATAGAAGACATTCAAGAAATACTTAGAAAGGAAGGTGACACAGACTGGGATCCTTTGGGGCTTGGTGGATTGGTAGGATCACTAGGAGCGAAAAATTTTAATGCGTTAATGTGTGTGCTTGTGATACTCGTTGTCATCTATGTTTGTGTCACGTTTGTCAAAGGCATGATCCACAAATGTGCTACTCCCCCTGCAGACATGATGCCATTGTTTGCAGAACCAATTTACAGCAGTCCCTTGAAGAAAGAAGATGCAGAGTACAGTGTTCTAACTCTGGAAAATAAATTGGCCGCAACGCCATACGAGACTATGACTACATTTGGCAGGCACCCTCTTGCACTGTCCCATACCCTCAAGCAGCATTATGAGATGATGGAGCACCCCTGTGCCTCCCAACTTGTTTCTGGACTAAAATCATGCCAATAATTCTCAAAAAACAATGTTTTAAAGAATAAGAGGAGGGACTGACGAAGTTGAGACATTAGGGGGTCTGACGAACAGCATGTGGGTCAAAGAAGCCATTTTGTTTGACTATTTTAGTCCGCCGTCTTGTCTTTGTAAGTTTTAATGTCATCTTTCTATGTGAAGAAATCAGTGTGAACGAACGTGTGAAAGAGAGAATGGAATGTTTTCGCTCCTAGCTGATTTTATTGATCTTTCCTCATCCAATCAGCTCCAAATGAAAGTGTAAACAGGCCAGAAGTTATGAGAAGCCTTGTTAGCAGTCTCAGATTCTTACAGTGAAACTGTTTGTCATACTAATATGCCAGGTGGCAGAACAGACACATCACATTTAACCCCATAATGATTTTTAGCTTACATTTTATTATGTATTACAAAATGACATCAGCTTTAGTATTGTTATGTATTACAAAATGATGTAATATTTAGTGACGCGCAAGCCCCCCCATAAAGGGGTGGAGCTTTAGGTTTTAGGGTATAAATATATGGCATACCGTGTTATCTGGGAGAGAGCTTTTTGTTTTGAAGCTGTCTCCGCTGTGTGCACCTGAAATAAACTCATTTGATAACTGAATCTTTGTTGTAACATTTTTACAGCTTATACACCCCCCATTAGGAAGGGTCTGATTGCCTGCAGAGAAGTGAGTATGACCCCCCATTAGGAAGGGTCTGATTGCCTGCAGAGAAGTGAGTATGTCTCCCCCCATTAGGAAGTGTCTGATTACCTGCAGAGAAGTGAGCATGCCCCCCCCCCCCATTAGGAAGTGTCTGATTACCTGCAGAGAAGTGAGTATGTCCTCCCCCCATTAGGAAGGGTCTGATTACCTGCAGAGAAGTGAGCATGCCCCCCCCATTAGGAAGTGTCTGATTACCTGCAGAGAAGTGAGTATGTCCCCCCCATTAGGAAGTGTCTGATTACCTGCAGAGAAGTGAGTATGTCCTCCCCCAATTAGGAAGGGTCTGATTACCTGCAGAGAAGTGAACATGCCCCCCCCCCCCCATTAGGAAGTGTCTGATTACCTGCAGAGAAGTGAGTATGTCCTCCCCCCATTAGGAAGGGTCTGATTACCTGCAGAGAAGTGAGCATGCCCCCCCCATTAGGAAGTGTCTGATTACCTGCAGAGAAGTGAGTATGCCCTCCCCCCATTAGGAAGGGTCTGATTACCTGCAGAGAAGTGAGCATGCCCCCCCCATTAGGAAGTGTCTGATTACCTGCAGAGAAGTGAGTATGCCCCCCCCCCATTAGGAAGTGTCTGATTACCTGCAGAGAAGTGAGTATGTCCCTCCCCCATTAGGAAGTGACTGATTACCTGCAGAGAGGTGAGTATGTCCCTCCCATTAGGAAGGGTCTGATTACCTGCAGAGAAGTGAGCATGCCCCCCCCATTAGGAAGGGTCTGATTACCTGCAGAGAAGTGAGCATGCCCCCCCCCCCATTAGGAAGTGTCTGATTACCTGCAGAGAAGTGAGTATGTCCTCCGCCCATTAGGAAGGGTCTGATTACCTGCAGAGAAGTGAGCATGCCCCCCCCATTAGGAAGTGTCTGATTACCTGCAGAGAAGTGAGTATGCCTCCCCCCATTAGGAAGGGTCTGATTACCTGCAGAGAAGTGAGCATGCCCCCCCCCCCCCATTAGGAAGTGTCTGATTACCTGCAGAGAAGTGAGTATGCTCCCCCCCATTAGGAAGTGTCTGATTACCTGCAGAGAAGTGAGTATGTCCCTCCCCAATTAGGAAGTGACTGATTACCTGCAGAGAGGTGAGTATGTCCCTCCCATTAGGAAGGGTCTGATTACCTGCAGAGAAGTGAGCATGCCCCCCCCATTAGGAAGTGTCTGATTACCTGCAGAGAAGTGAGTATGCCCCACCCCCATTAGGAAGTGTCTGATTACCTGCAGAGAAGTGAGTATGTCCCTCCCCCATTAGGAAGTCACTGATTACCTGCAGAGAAGTGAGTATGTCCCCCCCATTAGGAAGTGTCTGATTACCTGCAGAGAAGTGAGTATGTCCCCCCCATTAGGAAGGGTCTGATTACCTGCAGAGAAGTGAGTATGTCCCCCCCATTAGAAAGTGTCTGATTACCTGCAGAGAAGTGAGTATGTCCCTCCCATTATGAAGTGACTGATTACCTGCAGAGAAGTGAGTATGTCCCCCCATTAGGAAGTGACTGATTACCTGCAGAGAGGTGAGTATGTCCCCCCCATTAGGAAGTGACTGATTACCTGCAGAGAAGTGAGTATGTCCCCCCCATTATGAAGTGACTGATTACCTGCAGAGAAGTGAGTATGTCCCCCCATTAGGAAGTGACTGATTACCTGCAGAGAGGTGAGTATGTCCCCCCCATTAGGAAGTGACTGATTACCTACAGAGAAGTGATTATGTCCCCCACCATTAGGAAGTGTCTGATTACCTGCAGAGAGGTGAGTATGTCCCCCCCATTAGGAAGTGTATGATTACCTACAGAGAAGTGAGTATGTCCCCCCCATTAGGAAGTGACTGATTACCTGCAGAGAGGTGAGTATGTCCCCCCCATTAGGAAGTGTCTGATTACCTGCAGAGAAGTGAGCATGTCCCTCCCATTAGGAAGTGTCTGATTACCTGCAGAGAAGTGAGTATGTCCCCCCCATTAGGAAGTGACTGATTACCTGCAGAGAAGTGAGTATGTCCCCCCCCCCATTAGGAAGTGACTGATTACCTGCAGAGAGGTGAGTATGTTCCTCCCATTAGGAAGTGACTGATTACCTGCAGAGAGGTGAGTATGTCCCCCCCATTAGGAAGTGACTGATTACCTGCAGAGAGGTGAGCATGTCCCCCCCATTAGGAAGTGACTGATTACCTGCAGAGAGGTGAGTATGCCCCTCCCATTAGGAAGTGACTGATTACCTGCAGAGAAGTGAGTATGTCCCCCCCATTAGGAAGTGACTGATTATCTGCAGAGAAGTGAGTATGTCCCCCCCATTAGGAAGTGACTGATTACCTGCAGAGAGGTGAGTATGTCCCCCCCCCATTAGGAAGTGTCTGATTACCTGCAGAGAGGTGAGCATGCCCCCCCATTAGGAAGTGACTGATTACCTGCAGAGAGGTGAGTATGTCCCTCCCATTAGGAAGTGTCTGATTACCTGCAGAGAAGTGAGTATGTCCCTCCCATTAGGAAGTGACTGATTACCTGCAGAGAGGTGAGTATGTCCCTCCCATTAGGAAGTGACTGATTACCTGCAGAGAAGAGAGTATGTCCCCCCCATTAGGAAGTGACTGATTACCTGCAGAGAAGTGAGTATGTCCCTCCCCATTAGGAAGTGTCTGATTACCTGCAGAGAGGTTAGTATGTCCCTCCCCATTAGGAAGTGTCTGATTACCTGCAGAGAGGTGAGCATGTCCCCCCCATTAGGAAGTGACTGATTACCTGCAGAGAAGTGAGTATGTCCCTCCCCCATTAGGAAGTGACTGATTACCTGCAGAGAGGTGAGCATGCCCCCCCATTAGGAAGTGACTGATTACCTGCAGAGAGGTGAGTATGTCCCTCCCATTAGGAAGTGTCTGATTACCTGCAGAGAAGTGAGTATGTCCCTCCCATTAGGAAGTGACTGATTACCTGCAGAGAGGTGAGTATGTCCCTCCCATTAGGAAGTGACTGATTACCTGCAGAGAAGAGAGTATGTCCCCCCCATTAGGAAGTGTCTGATTACCTGCAGAGAGGTTAGTATGTCCCCCCCATTAGGAAGTGACTGATTACCTGCAGAGAGGTGAGTATGTCCCTCCCATTAGGAAGTGACTGATTACCTGCAGAGAAGAGAGTATGTCCCCCCCATTAGGAAGTGACTGATTACCTGCAGAGAAGTGAGTATGTCCCTCCCCATTAGGAAGTGTCTGATTACCTGCAGAGAGGTTAGTATGTCCCCCCCATTAGGAAGTGACTGATTACCTGCAGAGAAGTGAGTATGTCCCTCCCCCATTAGGAAGTGACTGATTACCTGCAGAGAGGTTAGTATGTCCCTCCCCATTAGGAAGTGTCTGATTACCTGCAGAGAGGTGAGAATGTCCCCCCCATTAGGAAGTGACTGATTACCTGCAGAGAAGTGAGTATGTCCCTCCCCCATTAGGAAGTGACTGATTACCTGCAGAGAGGTGAGCATGTCCCCCCCATTAGGAAGTGACTGATTACCTGCAGAGAAGTGAGTATGTCCCTCCCCCATTAGGAAGTGTCTGATTACCTGCAGAGAGGTGAGCATGTCCCTCCCCATTAGGAAGTGTCTGATTACCTGCAGAGAGGTGAGCATGTCCCTCCCATTAGGAAGTGACTGATTACCTGCAGAGAAGTGAGTATGTCCCCCCCATTAGGAAGTGACTGATTACCTGCAGAGAAGTGAGTATGCCCCCCCCCCATTAGGAAGTGTCTGATTACCTGCAGAGAAGTAAGTATGTCCCTCCCCCATTAGGAAGGGTCTGATTACCTGCAGAGAAGTGAGTATGTCCCCCCCATTAGGAAGTGTCTGATTACCTGCAGAGAAGTGAGCATGCCCCCCCCATTAGGAAGTGTCTGATTACCTGCACAGAAGTGAGTATGCCCCCCCCCATTAGGAAGTGTCTGATTACCTGCAGAGAAGTGAGTATGTCCCTCCCCCATTAGGAAGTGACTGATTACCTGCAGAGAGGTGAGTATGTCCCTCCCATTAGGAAGGGTCTGATTACCTGCAGAGAAGTGAGCATGCCCCCCCCATTAGGAAGGGTCTGATTACCTGCAGAGAAGTGAGCATGCCCCCCCCCCATTAGGAAGTGTCTGATTACCTGCAGAGAAGTGAGTATGTCCTCCGCCCATTAGGAAGGGTCTGATTACCTGCAGAGAAGTGAGCATGCCCCCCCCATTAGGAAGTGTCTGATTACCTGCAGAGAAGTGAGTATGCCTCCCCCCATTAGGAAGGGTCTGATTACCTGCAGAGAAGTGAGCATGCCCCCCCCCCCATTAGGAAGTGTCTGATTACCTGCAGAGAAGTGAGTATGCTCCCCCCCATTAGGAAGTGTCTGATTACCTGCAGAGAAGTGAGTATGTCCCTCCCCAATTAGGAAGTGACTGATTACCTGCAGAGAGGTGAGTATGTCCCTCCCATTAGGAAGGGTCTGATTACCTGCAGAGAAGTGAGCATGCCCCCCCCATTAGGAAGTGTCTGATTACCTGCAGAGAAGTGAGTATGCCCCACCCCCATTAGGAAGTGTCTGATTACCTGCAGAGAAGTGAGTATGTCCCTCCCCCATTAGGAAGTCACTGATTACCTGCAGAGAAGTGAGTATGTCCCCCCCATTAGGAAGTGTCTGATTACCTGCAGAGAAGTGAGTATGTCCCCCCCATTAGGAAGGGTCTGATTACCTGCAGAGAAGTGAGTATGTCCCTCCCCCATTAGAAAGTGTCTGATTACCTGCAGAGAAGTGAGTATGTCCCTCCCATTATGAAGTGACTGATTACCTGCAGAGAAGTGAGTATGTCCCCCCATTAGGAAGTGTCTGATTACCTGCAGAGAGGTGAGTATGTCCCCCCCATTAGGAAGTGACTGATTACCTGCAGAGAAGTGAGTATGTCCCCCCCATTATGAAGTGACTGATTACCTGCAGAGAAGTGAGTATGTCCCCCCATTAGGAAGTGACTGATTACCTGCAGAGAGGTGAGTATGTCCCCCCCATTAGGAAGTGACTGATTACCTACAGAGAAGTGATTATGTCCCCCACCATTAGGAAGTGTCTGATTACCTGCAGAGAGGTGAGTATGTCCCCCCCATTAGGAAGTGTATGATTACCTACAGAGAAGTGAGTATGTCCCCCCCATTAGGAAGTGACTGATTACCTGCAGAGAGGTGAGTATGTCCCCCCCATTAGGAAGTGTCTGATTACCTGCAGAGAAGTGAGCATGTCCCTCCCATTAGGAAGTGTCTGATTACCTGCAGAGAAGTGAGTATGTCCCCCCCATTAGGAAGTGACTGATTACCTGCAGAGAAGTGAGTATGTCCCCCCCCCCATTAGGAAGTGACTGATTACCTGCAGAGAGGTGAGTATGTTCCTCCCATTAGGAAGTGACTGATAACCTGCAGAGAGGTGAGTATGTCCCCCCCATTAGGAAGTGACTGATTACCTGCAGAGAGGTGAGCATGTCCCCCCCATTAGGAAGTGACTGATTACCTGCAGAGAGGTGAGTATGCCCCTCCCATTAGGAAGTGACTGATTACCTGCAGAGAAGTGAGTATGTCCCCCCCATTAGGAAGTGACTGATTATCTGCAGAGAAGTGAGTATGTCCCCCCCATTAGGAAGTGACTGATTACCTGCAGAGAGGTCAGTATGTCCCCCCCCCATTAGGAAGTGTCTGATTACCTGCAGAGAGGTGAGCATGCCCCCCCATTAGGAAGTGACTGATTACCTGCAGAGAGGTGAGTATGTCCCTCCCATTAGGAAGTGTCTGATTACCTGCAGAGAAGTGAGTATGTCCCTCCCATTAGGAAGTGACTGATTACCTGCAGAGAGGTGAGTATGTCCCTCCCATTAGGAAGTGACTGATTACCTGCAGAGAAGAGAGTATGTCCCCCCCATTAGGAAGTGACTGATTACCTGCAGAGAAGTGAGTATGTCCCTCCCCATTAGGAAGTGTCTGATTACCTGCAGAGAGGTTAGTATGTCCCTCCCCATTAGGAAGTGTCTGATTACCTGCAGAGAGGTGAGCATGTCCCCCCCATTAGGAAGTGACTGATTACCTGCAGAGAAGTGAGTATGTCCCTCCCCCATTAGGAAGTGACTGATTACCTGCAGAGAGGTGAGCATGCCCCCCCATTAGGAAGTGACTGATTACCTGCAGAGAGGTGAGTATGTCCCTCCCATTAGGAAGTGTCTGATTACCTGCAGAGAAGTGAGTATGTCCCTCCCATTAGGAAGTGACTGATTACCTGCAGAGAGGTGAGTATGTCCCTCCCATTAGGAAGTGACTGATTACCTGCAGAGAAGAGAGTATGTCCCCCCCATTAGGAAGTGACTGATTACCTGCAGAGAAGTGAGTATGTCCCTCCCCATTAGGAAGTGTCTGATTACCTGCAGAGAGGTTAGTATGTCCCCCCCATTAGGAAGTGACTGATTACCTGCAGAGAAGTGAGTATGTCCCTCCCCCATTAGGAAGTGACTGATTACCTGCAGAGAGGTTAGTATGTCCCTCCCCATTAGGAAGTGTCTGATTACCTGCAGAGAGGTGAGAATGTCCCCCCCATTAGGAAGTGACTGATTACCTGCAGAGAAGTGAGTATGTCCCTCCCCCATTAGGAAGTGACTGATTACCTGCAGAGAGGTGAGCATGTCCCCCCCATTAGGAAGTGACTGATTACCTGCAGAGAAGTGAGTATGTCCCTCCCCCATTAGGAAGTGTCTGATTACCTGCAGAGAGGTGAGCATGTCCCTCCCCATTAGGAAGTGTCTGATTACCTGCAGAGAGGTGAGCATGTCCCTCCCATTAGGAAGTGACTGATTACCTGCAGAGAAGTGAGTATGTCCCCCCCATTAGGAAGTGACTGATTACCTGCAGAGAAGTGAGTATGCCCCCCCCCCATTAGGAAGTGTCTGATTACCTGCAGAGAAGTAAGTATGTCCCTCCCCCATTAGGAAGGGTCTGATTACCTGCAGAGAAGTGAGTATGTCCCCCCCATTAGGAAGTGTCTGATTACCTGCAGAGAAGTGAGCATGCCCCCCCCATTAGGAAGTGTCTGATTACCTGCACAGAAGTGAGTATGCCCCCCCCCATTAGGAAGTGTCTGATTACCTGCAGAGAAGTGAGTATGTCCCTCCCCCATTAGGAAGTGACTGATTACCTGCAGAGAGGTGAGTATGTCCCTCCCATTAGGAAGGGTCTGATTACCTGCAGAGAAGTGAGCATGCCCCCCCCATTAGGAAGTGTCTGATTACCTGCAGAGAAGTGAGTATGTCCCTCCCCCATTAGGAAGTGACTGATTACCTGCAGAGAGGTGAGTATGTCCCTCCCATTAGGAAGGGTCTGATTACCTGCAGAGAAGTGAGCATGCCCCCCCCCATTAGGAAGTGTCTGATTAGCTGCAGAGAAGTGAGTATGCCCCCCCGCCCCCATTAGGAAGTGTGTGATTACCTGCAGAGAAGTGAGTATGTCCCTCCCCCATTAGGAAGTGACTGATTACCTGCAGAGAAGTGAGTATGCCCCCCCCCCCCCATTAGGAAGTGTCTGATTACCTGCAGAGAAGTGAGTATGTCCCTCCCCCATTAGGAAGTGTCTGATTACCTGCAGAGAAGTGAGTATGTCCCCCCCATTATGAAGTGACTGATTACCTGCAGAGAAGTGAGTATGTCCCTCCCCCATTAGGAAGGGTCTGATTACCTGCAGAGAAGTGAGTATGTCCCCCCCCATTAGAAAGTGTCTGATTACCTGCAGAGAAGTGAGTATGTCCCCCCCATTAGGAAGTGTCTGATTACCTGCAGAGAAGTGAGTATGTCCCTCCCCCATTAGGAAGTGTCTGATTACCTGCAGAGAAGTGAGTATGTCCCTCCCCCATTAGGAAGGGTCTGATTACCTGCAGAGAAGTGAGCATGCCCCCCCCATTAGGAAGTGTCTGATTACCTGCAGAGAAGGGAGTATGTCCCTCCCCCATTAGGAAGTGTCTGATTACCTGCAGAGAGGTGAGCATGTCCCCCCCATTATGAAGTGACTGATTACCTGCAGAGAAGTGAGTATGTCCCTCCCCCATTAGGAAGGGTCTGATTACCTGCAGAGAAGTGAGTATGTCCCTCCCATTAGGAAGTGTCTGATTACCTGCAGAGAAGTGAGTATGTCCCCCCCATTAGAAAGTGTCTGATTACCTGCAGAGAAGTGAGTATGTCCCCCCCATTAGGAAGTGACTGATTACCTGCAGAGAGGTGAGTATGTCCCCCCCATTAGGAAGTGTCTGATTACCTGCAGAGAGGTGAGTATGTCCCTCCCATTAGGAAGTGACTGATTACCTGCAGAGAAGTGAGTATGTCCCCCCCATTAGGAAGTGTCTGATTACCTGCAGAGAGGTGAGTATGTCCCCCCCATTAGGAAGTGTCTGATTACCTGCAGAGAAGTGAGTATGCCCCCCCCCCATTAGGAAGTGACTGATTACCTGCAGAGAGGTGAGTATGTCCCCCCCATTAGGAAGTGTCTGATTACCTGCAGAGAGGTGAGTATGTCCCTCCCATTAGGAAGTGTCTGATTACCTGCAGAGAGGTGAGTATGTCCCTCCCATTAGGAAGGGTCTGATTACCTGCAGAGAAGTGAGCATGCCCCCCCCATTAGGAAGTGTCTGATTACCTGCAGAGAAGGGAGTATGTCCCTCCCCCATTAGGAAGTGTCTGATTACCTGCAGAGAGGTGAGCATGTCCCCCCCATTATGAAGTGACTGATTACCTGCAGAGAAGTGAGTATGTCCCTCCCCCATTAGGAAGGGTCTGATTACCTGCAGAGAAGTGAGTATGTCCCTCCCATTAGGAAGTGTCTGATTACCTGCAGAGAAGTGAGTATGTCCCCCCCATTAGAAAGTGTCTGATTACCTGCAGAGAAGTGAGTATGTCCCCCCCATTAGGAAGTGACTGATTACCTGCAGAGAGGTGAGTATGTCCCCCCCATTAGGAAGTGTCTGATTACCTGCAGAGAGGTGAGTATGTCCCTCCCATTAGGAAGTGACTGATTACCTGCAGAGAAGTGAGTATGTCCCCCCCATTAGGAAGTGTCTGATTACCTGCAGAGAGGTGAGTATGTCCCCCCCATTAGGAAGTGTCTGATTACCTGCAGAGAAGTGAGTATGCCCCCCCCCCCATTAGGAAGTGACTGATTACCTGCAGAGAGGTGAGTATGTCCCCCCCATTAGGAAGTGTCTGATTACCTGCAGAGAGGTGAGTATGTCCCTCCCATTAGGAAGTGTCTGATTACCTGCAGAGAGGTGAGTATGTCCCTCCCATTAGGAAGTGACTGATTACCTGCAGAGAAGTGAGTATGTCCCCCCCATTAGGAAGTGTCTGATTACCTGCAGAGAGGTGAGTATGTCCCCCCCATTAGAAAGTGTCTGATTACCTGCAGAGAAGTGAGTATGTCCCCCCCATTAGGAAGTGTCTGATTACCTGCAGAGAAGTGAGTATGTCCCCCCCATTAAGAAGTGTCTGATTACCTGCAGAGAAGTGAGTATGTCCCCCCCCATTGGGAAGTGACTGATTACCTGCAGAGAAGTGAGTATGTCCCCCCCCATTAGGAAGTGTATGATTACCTACAGAGAAGTGAGTATGTCCCTCCCCATTAGGAAGTGACTGATTACCTGCAGAGAAGTGAGTATGTCCCCCCCCATTGGGAAGTGACTGATTACCTGCAGAGAAGTGAGTATGTCCCCCCCCATTAGGAAGTGTATGATTACCTACAGAGAAGTGAGTATGTCTCCCCCCATTAGGAAGTGTCTGATTACCTGCAGAGAAGTGAGTATGTCCCCCCCATTAGGAAGTGTATGATTACCTACAGAGAAGTGAGTATGTCCCCCCATTAGGAAGTGTCTGATTACCTGCAGAGAAGTGAGTATGTCCCCTCCCCATTAGGAAGTGTCTGATTACCCGCAGAGAAGTGAGTATGTCCCCCCCATTAGGAAGTGTCTGATTACCTGCAGAGAAGTGAGTATGTCCCCCCCCCCCATTAGGAGGTGTCTGATTACCTGCAGAGAGGTGAGTATGTCACTCCCATTAGGAAGTGACTGATTACCTGCAGAGAAGTGAGTATGCCCCCCCCCCCATTAGGAAGTGACTGATTACCTGCAGAGAGGTGAGTATGTTCCTCCCATTAGGAAGTGACTGATTACCTGCAGAGAGGTGAGTATGTTCCCCCCATTAGGAAGTGACTGATTACCTGCAGAGAGGTGAGCATGTCCCCCCCATTAGGAAGTGACTGATTACCTGCAGAGAGGTGAGTATGCCCCTCCCATTAGGAAGTGTCTGATTACCTGCAGAGAAGTGAGTATGTCCCCCCCATTAGGAAGTGACTGATTACCTGCAGAGAAGTGAGTATGTCCCCCCCATTAGGAAGTGACAGATTACCTGCAGAGAGGTGAGTATGTCCCCCCCCCCCATTAGGAAGTGTCTGATTACCTGCAGAGAGGTGAGCATGCCCCTCCCATTAGGAAGTGTCTGATTACCTGCAGAGAAGTGAGTATGTCCCTCCCATTAGGAAGTGTCTAATTACCTGCAGAGAGGTTAGTATGTCCCTCCCCATTAGGAAGTGTCTGATTACCTGCAGAGAGGTGAGTATGTCCCCCCCATTAGGAAGTGTCTGATTACCTGCAGAGAGGTGAGTATGTCCCCCCCATTAGGAAGTGTCTGATTACCTGCAGAGAGGTGAGTATGTCCCTCCCATTAGGAAGTGACTGATTACCTGCAGAGAGGTGAGTATGTCCCCCCCATTAGGAAGTGACTGATTACCTGCAGAGAAGTGAGTATGTCCCTCCCCATTAGGAAGTGTCTAATTACCTGCAGAGAGGTTAGTATGTCCCTCCCCATTAGGAAGTGTCTGATTACCTGCAGAGAGGTGAGTATGTCCCCCCCATTAGGAAGTGTCTGATTACCTGCAGAGAGGTGAGTATGTCCCTCCCCATTAGGAAGTGTCTGATTACCTGCAGAGAGGTGAGTATGTCCCCCCCATTAGGAAGTGTCTGATTACCTGCAGAGAAGTGAGTATGTCCCTCCCATTAGGAAGTGTCTGATTACCTGCAGAGAGGTGAGTATGTCCCTCCCATTAGGAAGTGACTGATTACCTGCAGAGAGGTGAGTATGTCCCCCCCATTAGGAAGTGTCTGATTACCTGCAGAGAAGAGAGTATGTCCCTCCCCATTAGGAAGTGTCTGAATACTTGCAGAGAAGTGAGTATGCCCCCCCATTAGGAAGTGACTGATTACCTGCAGAGAGGTGAGCATGTCCCCCCCATTAGGAAGTGACTGATTACCTGCAGAGAAGTGAAAATGTCCCCTCCCCATTAGGAAGTGTCTGATTACCTGCAGAGAGGTGAGCATGTCCCTCCCATTAGGAAGTGACTGATTACCTGCAGAGAAGTGAGTATGTCCCCCCCATTAGGAAGTGACTGATTACCTGCAGAGAGGTGAGTATGTCCCTCCCCATTAGGAAGTGACTGATTACCTGCAGAGAAGTGAGTATGTCCCCCCCATTAGGAAGTGACTGATTACCTGCAGAGAGGTGAGTATGTCCCCCCCCCCCCCATTAGGAAGTGTCTGATTACCTGCAGAGAGGTGAGAATGTCCCCCCCATTAGGAAGTGACTGATTACCTGCAGAGAAGTGGTATGTCCCCCCCATTAGGAAGTGTCTGATTACCTGCAGAGAAGTATGTCCCCCCCATTAGGAAGTGACTGATTACCTGCAGAGAGTGAGTTTGCCCCTCCCATTAGGAAGTGACTGATTACCTGCAGAGAAGTGAGTATGTCCCCCCCATTAGGAAGTGTCTGATTACCTGCAGAGAGGTGAGTATGTCCCTCCCATTAGGAAGTGTCTGATTACCTGCAGAGAGGTGAGCATGTCCCTCCCATTAGGAAGTGACTGATTACCTGCAGAGAGGTGAGTATATCCCTCCCATTAGGAAGTGTCTGATTACCTGCAGAGAGGTGAGCATGTCCCCCCCATTAGGAAGTGACTGATTACCTGCAGAGAGGTGAGTATGTCCCCCCCATTAGGAAGTGTCTGATTACCTGCAGAGAAGTGAGTATGTCCCCCCCATTAGGAAGTGACTGATTACCTGCAGAGAAGTGAGTATGTCCCCCCCATTAGGAAGTGACTGATTACCTGCAGAGAGGTGAGTATGTCCCCCCCCCCCCCATTAGGAAGTGACTGATTACCTGTAGAGAGGTGAGTATGTCCCCCCATTAGGAAGTGACTGATTACCTGCAGAGAGGCGAGTATGTCCCTCCCCCATTAGGAAGTGTCTGATTACCTGCAGATAAGTGAGTCTGTCCCCCCCATTAGGAAGTGACTGATTACCTGCAGAGAAGTGAGTATGTCCCTCCCATTAGGAAGTGACTGATTACCTGCAGAGAGGTGAGCATGTCCCCCCCATTAGGAAGTGACTGATTACCTGCAGAGAGGTGAGCATGTCCCCCCATTAGGAAGTGACTGATTACCTGCAGAGAGGTGAGCATGTCCCCCCCATTAGGAAGTGTGTGATTACCTGCAGAGAGGTGAGTATGTCCCTCCCATTAGGAAGTGTCTGATTACCTGCAGAGAAGTGAGTAAGTCCCCCCCATTAGGAAGTGACTGATTACCTGCAGAGAGGTGAGTATGTCCCTCCCCATTAGGAAGTGTCTGATTACCTGCAGATAAGTGAGTATGTCCCCCCCATTAGGAAGTGTCTGATTACCTGCAGAGAAGTGAGTATGTCCCTCCCATTAGGAAGTGACTGATTACCTGCAGAGAGGTGAGCATGTCCCCCCCATTAGGAAGTGACTGATTACCTGCAGAGAGGTGAGTATGTCCCCCCATTAGGAAGTGACTGATTACCTGCAGAGAGGTGAGAATGTCCCCCCATTAGGAAGTGACTGATTACCTGCAGAGAGGTGAGCATGTCCCTCCCATTAGGAAGTGACTGATTACCTGCAGAGAGGTGAGCATGTCCCTCCCATTAGGAAGTGACTGATTACCTGCAGAGAGGTGAGCATGTCCCCCCATTAGGAAGTGACTGATTACCTGCAGAGAGGTGAGTATGTCCCCCCATTAGGAAGTGACTGATTACCTGCAGAGAGGTGAGAATGTCCCCCCATTAGGAAGTGACTGATTACCTGCAGAGAGGTGAGTATGTCCCCCCATTAGGAAGTGACTGATTACCTGCAGAGAAGTGAGTATGTCCCTCCCCATTAGGAAGTGTCTGATTACCTGCAGATAAGTGACCATGTCCCCCCCATTAGGAAGTGACTGATTACCTGCAGATAAGTGACCATGTCCCCCCCATTAGGAAGTGACTGATTACCTGCAGAGAGGTGAGTATGTCCCCCCATTAGGAAGTGACTGATTACCTACAGAGAGGTGAGTATGTCCCTACCCCATTAGGAAGTGACTGATTACCTGCAGAGAGGTGAGTATGCCCCCATTAGGAAGTGACTGATTACCTGCAGAGAGGTGAGCATGTCCCCCCCATTAGGAAGTGACTGATTACCTGCAGAGAGGTGAGCATGTCCCTCCCCCATTAGGAAGTGTCTGATTACCTGCAGAGAGGTGAGCATGTCCCCCCCATTAGGAAGTGACTGATTACCTGCAGAGAAGTTAGTATGCCCCCCCCCCCATTAGGAAGTGACTGATTACCTGCAGAGAGGTGAGTATGTCCCTCCCCCATTAGGAAGTGACTGATTACCTGCAGAGAGGTGAGTATGCCCCTCCCATTAGGAAGTGACTGATTACCTGCAGAGAGGTGAGTGATTACCTGCAGAGAGGTGAGTGATTACCTGCAGAGAGGTGATTGATTACCTGCAGAGAGGTGAGTGATTACCTGCAGAGAGGTGAGTGATTACCTGCAGAGAGGTGAGTGATTACCTGCAGAGAGGTGAGCATGCAGCTCGACACCAGGATGAGAAGCCAGAAATCCATGTGGAAGAAGTGAGAGATCTTGCACGCCATGAAACACGGAAACACCAAGAGGAAGACACACATGCTGATACCACGGAAATGCTTCCACGGACTTCTAGGAGAGACAACAGCGACAAACCAAAACGTGGTCAGACATTAACCGGCCTCATTCAACAGCAGAAAAGAGAGACGGACCTGCCCCCTGCTGCCATTCTCAGATATAACACGGACAGAGAACGCTTCACACACAAGTCTCTGTCCCACAGAACTAACAATCTAATTCTAAATCTACACTGGAGACAGCGGGAGATACAGTGATTCAATTACTAACATGAAATGTGTCCACCCAATGTGAATGTGTGTGTGTGTCTGTGTGCGTCTGTGTGCGTGTGTGTGTGTGTCTGTGTGCGTCTGTGTGTGTGTGTCTGTGTGTGTCTGTGTGCGTCTGTGTGCGTGTGTCTGTGTGTGTCTGTGTGTGTCTGTGTGCGTCTGTGTGCGTCTGTGTGCGTCTGTGTGCGTCTGTGTGCGTCTGTATGTATGTATGTATGTATGTATGTATGTATGTATATGTATATATATATATATATATATATATATATATATATATATATATATATATATATATATATATATATATACAAATGTAAATACAACTGTGGATAGAAATTAGCAGTGGAGGTAAAAGTATAAAGAAAATGTTTGTGGGAATATGCTATAAACCACCAAATATCTGTGAGATTGAGGAAGCTAAAATACATTTGCAAATGGAGAAGGCATCAAAACTGGGTCATGTTTGCATAATGGGGGATTTTAATTATCCAGACATAGACTGGGGCAATGAGATTAGCGTTACAACAAAAGGAAATAGGTTTTTGGGGGTGCTTAAAGATAATTATATGACCCAAATTATTGAGGAACCAACCAGGAGAGGGGCAATACTGGATTTGGTCATATCAAACAATGTAGAAGTAATAACAAATATTCAAGTCCTGGAACATTTGGGTAACAGTGATCATAGCATGGTCTCATTTGAAATAAATTATCAAAAAACAGATTACTTGGGTTCAACAAAGACTTTAAACTTTAGAAAGGCAGATTTTAATAAACTGAGGTCTAATCTAGTAGTAATACAATGGGATGATGTTTTTGAAGGGAAAAATGTAGAAGATAAATGGGCAGTCTTTAAAACATTGTTAGAAAAGCACACTTATCAGTGTATACCCTTGGGTAATAAGTATAAAAGAAATTAGTCAAAACCAATGTGGCTAAATACACAGGTAGGGGAGGAAATGGACAAGAAGAGGAAGGCGTTTAGATTCTTTAAGTCAGAAGGGACAGAGACATCGTATCAGAATTATAAGGAATGTAACAAAAATTGCAAAAGGGCAATTAAATTAGCAAAAATGGATAATGAAAAAAGGATTGCAATAGAAAGTAAGGTCAATCCTAAAAAGTTATTTAAGTACCTTAACAACAAAAAAATGAGAAAAGAAAATATAGGACCCTTTCAGTGTGAGATGGGTAGGCAGATTATTGGAGATAAGGAAAAAGCAGAGGTATTAAACAAATTCTTTGCCTCTGTGTTTACCAGGGAAGAATCAAGTTCAATAGTAGTGCCACAGGAGGAAGCCACAACCTCCATATTAATGACCAATTGGTTAACTGAGGAAGAAGTTCATAAGCGACTTGAAAAAATTAAAGTAAATAAGGCACCTGGCCCCGATGGCATACATCCAAGAGTTCTCAAGGAGTTAAGCTCAGTAATAGCAAAACCATTATATTTAATATTCAAGGACTCCATTTCCACAGGCTCAGTACCACAAGATTGGCGTAAAGCAGATGTGGTGCCTATATTTAAAAAGGGAGCTAGATCACAACTGGGGAATTACAGACCTGTAAGCCTGACTTCAATAGTAGGGAAACTACTTGAAGGTTTAATACGGGATAATATTCAGGAATACCTAATGGAAAATAAAATTATTAGTAATAGTCAGCATGGATTTATGAAGGATAGATCTTGCCAAACTAACCTTATTTGTTTCTTTGAGGAGGTAAGTAGGAATTTAGACCAGGGTAATGCAGTTGATGTGGTCTACTTAGATTTTGCAAAGGCTTTTGATACGGTTTCACACAAGAGGTTGGTGTACAAAATAAAGAAAATTGGACTCAGTACTAATATATGCACCTGGATTGAAAACTGGTTAAAGGACAGACAACAGAAGGTTGTCATAAATGGAACTTTTTCAGGTTGGGCTAAAGTCGTGAGTGGAGTACCTCAAGGATCGGTACTGGGACCCCTGCTTTTTAACTTGTTTATTAATGACCTTGAGGTTGGGATCGAGAGCAAAGTCTCCATCTTTGCTGATGATACTAAATTGTGTAAGGTAATAGAATCAGAGCAGGATGAAATTTCTCTTCAGAAGAACTTGGAGAGACTGGAAACGTGGGCAGGTAAATGGCAAATGAGGTTTAATACAGATAAATGTAAGGTTATGCATTTGGGATGCAAGAATAAAAAGCGACTTACAAATTAAAAGAGATATATTGGGGGAATCCTTGATGGAGAAGGATTTAGGCGTGCTTGTAGACAGCAGGCTTAGCAATAGTGCCCAATGTCATGCAGTAGCTGCAAACGCAAACAAGATCTTATCTTGCATCAAACGGGCAATGGATGGAAGGGAAGTAGACATAATTATGCCCCTTTACAAAGCATTAGTAAGACCACACCTTGAATATGGAGTACAATTTTGGGCAAAAAATCCTAAGAAAAGACATTATGGAACTAGAGAGAGTGCAGAGAAGAGCCACCAAATTAATAAAGGGGATGGACATTCTAACTTATGAGGAGAGGCTAGCTATATTGGATTTATTTACATTAGAAAAGAGGCGTCTAAGAGGGGATATGATAACTATATACAAATATATTCAGGGACAATACAAGGAGCTTTCAAAAGAACTATTCATCCCACGGGCAGTACAAAGGACTCGGGGCCATCCCTTAAGGTTGGAGGAAAGGAAATTTCACCAGCAACAAAGGAAAGGGTTCTTTACAGTAAGGGCAGTTACAGTGTGGAATTCATTACCCATGGAGGCTGTGATGGCAGATACAATAGATTTGTTCAAAAAAAGGTTGGACATCTTTTTAGATGGGAAAGGTATACAGGGCTATACCAAATAAGTATACATGGGAAGGATGTTGATCCAGGGATTAATCCGATTGCCAATTCTTGGAGTCAGGAAGGAATTAATTTTTCCCTTTAATGGGGTTTTTTGGTTGCCTTCCTCTGGATCAATAAGTAAGTATAGATATAGAATAAAGTATCTGTTGTCTGAATTTAGCATAGGTTGAACTTGATGGACGTACGTCTTTTTTCAACCTCATCTACTATGTAACTGTGTAACTGTGTGCTCATCTGCATGTCTTAGGCAGGTCTGCAACCCCGCCTTTCACCATTATCACCCAGCACACAGCACTTCCACTGCAGCAAGGGATTCTGGGAAATGACATGCAAATGAGCACACAGTGGCACTTTTTTTTGTGCTGGGTGATAATGGTGAAAGGCGGGGTTGCAAACCTGCCTAAGACATGCAGATGAGCATACAGTTGTATTTACATTTGCATATTTGCTTTGCTGTGGAGGGTTTTTGTCACTTTTTTTACTCACCATAACTTAACTCAGTATATATATTAAGTTATATTAATTATATATATATATATATATATAATTCTATATGTAAACACCACCAACCCCACCTTCTACAGAAACTGAAGTAGCCCACATTTACGAGGCATTACTTCTGGATCAGATCATGAGAAAAAGCCTCATGTAATATGAAGTGCCAGGTGGTATCATAACTCATGCAGCGCGTGGCAGGTAGGCACACAAAGTGAGGGGGGTGGCACCTGTTCCTCGTGGCTCCCAGCGCCAGCACGATGGGGTCAGCAATCTCTATCATGGACTGAAGGGTGGAGGTGACCACGATGAAGAGGATGATGCTGAGGAGGAAGGTTCTCTGAAGGACCTGCAGGTCGAGGAGCCCCGTCTGCAAGGCCAGCAGCATCAGTGTCACGCCCTCCGTCACACCCCTGTGCACATGGGGAGATAGCGGGGTCAGTCAGAACTGCAGGGGCAGACCACTGCCGTCCTGAAGGGCCACCAACGGGTCAGGCTTTCCGGATATCCCAGCTTCAGCACAGGTGGCTCAATCAGTCGCAGCTTCAGCACAGGTGGCTTAGTCTTCGACTGAGTCACTGATTGAGCCACCTGTGCTGAAGCAGGAATATCTAATCCTGAGCTGTTGGTGGCCCTTGAAGACTGGAGTTGGCAACCGAGGGAGGGAGAGCAGGTGGGGGTGTTAGTGAGAGGTGTATGGAGAGAGGGGAGAGAGGGGGGGGGAGGAGGGATGGAGGGAGGGGGAGAAGGAGGGAGGGGGAGAAGGAGGGAGGGGGAGAAGGAGGGAAGGAGGGGGAGAAGGAGGGAGGGAGGGGGAGAAGGAGGGAGGGAGAGAGGAGAAGAAGGAGGGAGGGAAGGTGGTGTTGTTAGTGAGAGGTGTATGGAGAGAGGAGAAAGAGGGGGAGAAGGAGGGAGGGTGAGAATGAGGGAGGGAGGGTGAGGAGGAGGGAGGGAGAGAGATGGAGGAGGGAGGGAGAGAGGGGGAGAAGGAGGGAGGGAAGGTGGTGGTGTTAGTGAGAGGTGTATTGAGAAAGGGGAGGGAGGGAGTGGGAGAAGAAGGGAGGGAGTGGGAGAAGGAGGGAGGGAAGGTGGTGGTGTTAGTGAGAGGTGTATTGAGAAAGGGGCGAGAAGGGGAGAAGGAGGGAGAGAAGGGGAGAAGGAGGGAGAGAGGGGGAGAAGGAGGGAGGGAGGGAGAGAAGGAGGGAGGGAGGGAGAGAAGGAGGGAGGGAGAGAAGGAGGGAGGATGGGAGAGAGGGGGAGAAGGAAAGAGGGGGAGAAGGAGGGAGGGAAGGTGGTGGTGTTATTGAGATGTGTATTGAGAAAGGGGAGGGAGGGGGAGAAGGAGGGAGGGGGAGAAGGAGGGAGGGAGAGAAGGAGGGAGGGAGGGAGAGAAGGAGGGAGGGAGGGGGAGAGGGAGGGAGGGGGAGAAGGAGGGAGGGAGGGGGAGAAGGAGGGAGGGAGAGAAGGAGGGAGGGGGAGAAGGAGGGAGGGAAGTTGGTAGTGTTAGTGACACACACAAACACACACGTTCAGCCTGACCTGTGCATGACATTCCCGTTCTGGAAGGCCCCGTATCCCAGCAGGTAGAACTTGCAGAGGTTAAGCGTTCCCAGAGCCAAGTACGACACCGTGAAGGTCAGGCCAGTGAGAGAGTAGGGAGTCCCGCAGCACTCTGATACACTGCACAGAAACACAAGGATAAGAGGGTGGGGGGCCGGGAGAGGGAGTCCCGCAGCACTCTGATACACTGCACAGAAACACAAGGATAAGAGGGTGGGGGGCCGGGAGAGGGAGTCCCGCAGCACTCTGATACACTGCACAGAAACACAAGGATAAGAGGGTGGGGGGCCGGGAGAGGGAGTCCCGCAGCACTCTGATACACTGCACAGAAACACAAGGATAAGAGGGTGGGGGGCCGGGAGAGGGAGTCCCGCAGCACTCTGATACACTGCACAGAAACACAAGGATAAGAGGGTGGGGGGCCGGGAGAGGGAGTCCCGCAGCACTCTGATACACTGCACAGAAACACAAGGATAAGAGGGTGGGGGGCCGGGAGAGGGGGTCCCGCAGCACTCTGACACACTGCACAGAAACACAAGGATAAGAGGGTGGGGGGGCCGGGAGAGGGAGTCCCGCAGCACTCTGATACACTGCACAGAAACACAAGGATAAGAGGGTGGGGGGCCGGGAGAGGGGGTCCCGCAGCACTCTGACACACTGCACAGAAACACAAGGATAAGAGGGTGGGGGGCCGGGAGAGGGAGTCCCGCAGCACTCTGACACACTGCACAGAAACACAAGGATAAGAGGGTGGGGGGCCGGGAGAGGGAGTCCCGCAGCACTCTGATACACTGCACAGAAACACAAGGATAAGAGGGTGGGGGGCCGGGAGAGGGAGTCCCGCAGCACTCTGATACACTGCACAGAAACACAAGGATAAGAGGGTGGGGGGCCGGGAGAGGGGGTCCCGCAGCACTCTGATACACTGCACAGAAACACAAGGATAAGAGGGTGGGGGGCCGGGAGAGGGAGTCCCGCAGCACTCTGATACACTGCACAGAAACACAAGGATAAGAGGGTGGGGGGCCGGGAGAGGGAGTCCCACAGCACTCTGATACACTGCACAGAAACACAAGGATAAGAGGGTGGGGGGCCGGGAGAGGGGGTCCCGCAGCACTCTGATACACTGCACAGAAACACAAGGATAAGAGAGTGGGGGGCCGGGAGAGGGAGTCCCGCAGCACTCTGATACACTGCACAGAAACACAAGGATAAGAGGGTGGGGGGCCGGGAGAGGGAGTCCCGCAGCACTCTGATACACTGCAGAGAAACACAAGGATAAGAGGGTGGGGGGCCGGGAGAGGGAGTCCCGCAGCACTCTGATACACTGCACAGAAACACAAGGATAAGAGAGTGGGGGGCCGGGAGAGGGAGTCCCGCAGCACTCTGATACACTGCACAGAAACACAAGGATAAGAGGGTGGGGGGCCGGGAGAGGGAGTCCCGCAGCACTCTGATACACTGCACAGAAACACAAGGATAAGAGGGTGGGGGCCGGGAGAGGGAGTCCCGCAGCACTCTGATACACTGCACAGAAACACAAGGATAAGAGGGTGGGGGGGCCGGGAGAGGGAGTCCCGCAGCACTCTGATACACTGCACAGAAACACAAGGATAAGAGGGTGGGGGGCCGGGAGAGGGGGTCCCGCAGCACTCTGATACACTGCACAGAAACACAAGGATAAGAGGGTGGGGGGGCCGGGAGAGGGAGTCCCGCAGCACTCTGATACACTGCACAGAAACACAAGGATAAGAGGGTGGGGGGCCGGGAGAGGGAGTCCCCACAGCACTCTGATACACTGCACAGAAACACAAGGATAAGAGGGTGGGGGGCCGGGAGAGGGAGTCCCGCAGCACTCTGATACACTGCACAGAAACACAAGGATAAGAGGGTGGGGGGCCGGGAGAGGGGGTCCCGCAGCACTCTGATACACTGCACAGAAACACAAGGATAAGAGGGTGGGGGGCCGGGAGAGGGAGTCCCGCAGCACTCTGATACACTGCACAGAAACACAAGGATAAGAGGGTGGGGGGCCGGGAGAGGGAGTCCCGCAGCACTGATACACTGCACAGAAACACAAGGATAAGAGGGTGTGGGGCCGGGAGAGGGAGTCCCGCAGCACTCTGATACACTGCACAGAAACACAAGGATAAGAGGGTGGGGGGCCGGGAGAGGGAGTCCCGCAGCACTCTGATACACTGCACAGAAACACAAGGATAAGAGGGTGGGGGGCCGGGAGAGGGGGTCCCGCAGCACTCTGATACACTGCACAGAAACACAACAAGGATAAGAGGGTGGGGGGCCGGGAGAGGGAGTCCCGCAGCACTCTGATACACTGCACAGAAACACAAGGATAAGAGGGTGGGGGGCCGGGAGAGGGAGTCCCGCAGCACTCTGATACACTGCACAGAAACACAAGGATAAGAGGGTGGGGGGCTGGGAGAGGGAGTCCCGCAGCACTCTGATACACTGCACAGAAACACAAGGATAAGAGGGTGGGGGGCCGGGAGAGGGAGTCCCGCAGCACTCTGATACACTGCACAGAAACACAAGGATAAGAGGGTGGGGGGCCGGGAGAGGGAGTCCCGCAGCACTCTGATACACTGCACAGAAACACAAGGATAAGAGGGTGGGGGGCCGGGAGAGGGAGTCCCGCAGCACTCTGATACACTACACAGAAACACAAGGATAAGAGGGTGGGGGGCCGGGAGAGGGAGTCCCGCAGCACTCTGATACAATGCACAGAAACACAAGGATAAGAGGGTGGGGGGCCGGGAGAGGGAGTCCCGCAGCACTCTGATACACTGCACAGAAACACAAGGATAAGAGGGTGGGGGGCCGGGAGAGAGAGTCCCGCAGCACTCTGATACACTGCACAGAAAAACAAGGATAAGAGGGTGGGGGGCCGGGAGAGGGAGTCCCGCAGCACTCTGATACACTGCACAGAAACACAAGGATAAGAGGGTGGGGGGCCGGGAGAGGGGGTCCCGCAGCACTCTGATACACTGCACAGAAACACAAGGTTAAGAGGGTGGGGGGCCGGGAGAGGGAGTCCCGCAGCACTCTGATACACTGCACAGAAACACAAGGATAAGAGGGTGGGGGGCCGGGAGAGGGAGTCCCGCAGCACTGATACACTGCACAGAAACACAAGGATAAGAGGGTGGGGGGCCGGGAGAGGGGGTCCCGCAGCACTCTGATACACTGCACAGAAACACAAGGATAAGAGGGTGGGGGGCCGGGAGAGGGAGTCCCGCAGCACTCTGATACACTGCACAGAAACACAAGGATAAGAGGGTGGGGGGCCGGGAGAGGGAGTCCCGCAGCACTCTGATACACTGCACAGAAACACAAGGATAAGAGGGTGGGGGGCCGGGAGAGGGAGTCCCGCAGCACTCTGAAACACTGCACAGAAACACAAGGATAAGAGGGTGGGGGGCCAGGAGAGGGAGTCCCGCAGCACTCTGACACACTGCACAGAAACACAAGGATAAGAGGGTGGGGGGTCGGGAGAGGGAGTCCCGCAGCACTCTGATACACTGCACAGAAACACAAGGATAAGAGGGTGGGGGGCCGGGAGAGGCAGTCCCGCAGCACTCTGATACACTGCACAGAAACACAAGGATAAGAGGGTGGGGGGCCGGGAGAGGGAGTCCCGCAGCACTCTGATACACTGCACAGAAACACAAGGATAAGAGGGTGGGGGCCGGGAGAGGGAGTCCCGCAGCACTCTGATACACTGCACAGAGACACAAGGATAAGAGGGTGGGGGTCCGGGAGAGGGAGTCCCGCAGCACTCTGATACACTGCACAGAAACACAAGGATAAGAGGGTGGGGGGCCGGGAGAGGGAGTCCCGCAGCACTCTGATACACTGCACAGAAACACAAGGATAAGAGAGTGGGGGGCCGGGAGAGGGAGTCCCGTAGCACTCTGATACACTGCACAGAAACACAAGGATAAGAGGGTGGGGGGCCGGGAGAGGGAGTCCCGCAGCACTCTGATACACTGCACAGAAACACAAGGATAAGAGGGTGGGGGGCCGGGAGAGGGAGTCCCGCAGCACTCTGATATACTGCACAGAAACACAAGGATAAGAGGGTGGGGGGCCGGGAGAGGGAGTCCCGCAGCACTCTGATACACTGCACAGAAACACAAGGATAAGAGGGTGGGGGCCGGGAGAGGGAGTCCCGCAGCACTCTGATACACTGCACAGAAACACAAGGATAAGAGGGTGGGGGGCCGGGAGAGGGAGTCCCGCAGCACTCTGACACACTGCACAGAAACACAAGGATAAGAGGGTGGGGGGCCGGGAGAGGGAGTCCCGCAGCACTCTGACACACTGCACAGAAACACAAGGATAAGAGGGTGGGGGGCCGGGAGAGGGAGTCCCGCAGCACTCTGATACACTGCACAGAAACACAAGGATAAGAGGGTGGGGGGCCGGGAGAGGGGGTCCCGCAGCACTCTGACACACTGCACAGAAACACAAGGATAAGAGGGTGGGGGGCCGGGAGAGGGAGTCCCGCAGCACTCTGACACACTGCACAGAAACACAAGGATAAGAGGGTGGGGGGCCGGGAGAGGGAGTCCCGCAGCACTCTGATACACTGCACAGAAACACAAGGATAAGAGGGTGGGGGGCCGGGAGAGGGAGTCCCGCAGCACTCTGATACACTGCACAGAAACACAAGGATAAGAGGGTGGGGGGCCGGGAGAGGGAGTCCCGCAGCACTCTGATACACTGCACAGAAACACAAGGATAAGAGGGTGGGGGGCCGGGAGAGGGAGTCCCGCAGCACTCTGATACACTGCACAGAAACACAAGGATAAGAGGGTGGGGGGCCGGGAGAGAGAGTCCCGCAGCACTCTGATACACTGCACAGAAACACAAGGATAAGAGGGTGGGGGGCCGGGAGAGGGAGTCCCGCAGCTCTCTGATACACTGCCCAGAAACACAAGGATAATAGGGTGGGGGGCCGGGAGAGGGAGTCCCACAGCACTCTGATACACTGCACAGAAACACAAGGATAAGAGGGTGGGGGGCCGGGAGAGGGAGTCCCGCAGCACTCTGATACACTGCACAGAAACACAAGGATAAGAGGGTGGGGGGCCGGGAGAGGGAGTCCCGCAGCACTCTGATACACTGCACAGAAACACAAGGATAAGAGGGTGGGGGGCCGGGAGAGGGAGTCCCGCAGCACTCTGATACACTGCACAGAAACACAAGGATAAGAGGGTGGGGGGCCGGGAGAGGGAGTCCCGCAGCACTCTGATACACTGCACAGAAACACAAGGATAAGAGGGTGGGGGGCCGGGAGAGGGAGTCCCGCAGCACTCTGATACACTGCACAGAAACACAAGGATAAGAGGGTGGGGGGCCGGGAGAGGGAGTCCCGCAGCACTCTGATACACTGCACAGAAACACAAGGATAAGAGGGTGGGGGGCCGGGAGAGGGGGTCCCGCAGCACTCTGACACACTGCACAGAAACACAAGGATAAGAGGGTGGGGGGCCGGGAGAGGGAGTCCCGCAGCACTCTGATACACTGCACAGAAACACAAGGATAAGAGGGTGGGGGGCCGGGAGAGGGGGTCCCGCAGCACTCTGACACACTGCACAGAAACACAAGGATAAGAGGGTGGGGGGCCGGGAGAGGGAGTCCCGCAGCACTCTGACACACTGCACAGAAACACAAGGATAAGAGGGTGGGGGGCCGGGAGAGGGAGTCCCGCAGCACTCTGATACACTGCACAGAAACACAAGGATAAGAGGGTGGGGGGCCGGGAGAGGGAGTCCCGCAGCACTCTGATACACTGCACAGAAACACAAGGATAAGAGGGTGGGGGGCCGGGAGAGGGGGTCCCGCAGCACTCTGATACACTGCACAGAAACACAAGGATAAGAGGGTGGGGGGCCGGGAGAGGGAGTCCCGCAGCACTCTGATACACTGCACAGAAACACAAGGATAAGAGGGTGGGGGGCCGGGAGAGGGAGTCCCACAGCACTCTGATACACTGCACAGAAACACAAGGATAAGAGGGTGGGGGGCCGGGAGAGGGGGTCCCGCAGCACTCTGATACACTGCACAGAAACACAAGGATAAGAGAGTGGGGGGCCGGGAGAGGGAGTCCCGCAGCACTCTGATACACTGCACAGAAACACAAGGATAAGAGGGTGGGGGGCCGGGAGAGGGAGTCCCGCAGCACTCTGATACACTGCAGAGAAACACAAGGATAAGAGGGTGGGGGGCCGGGAGAGGGAGTCCCGCAGCACTCTGATACACTGCACAGAAACACAAGGATAAGAGAGTGGGGGGCCGGGAGAGGGAGTCCCGCAGCACTCTGATACACTGCACAGAAACACAAGGATAAGAGGGTGGGGGGCCGGGAGAGGGAGTCCCGCAGCACTCTGATACACTGCACAGAAACACAAGGATAAGAGGGTGGGGGGCCGGGAGAGGGAGTCCCGCAGCACTCTGATACACTGCACAGAAACACAAGGATAAGAGGGTGGGGGGGCCGGGAGAGGGAGTCCCGCAGCACTCTGATACACTGCACAGAAACACAAGGATAAGAGGGTGGGGGGCCGGGAGAGGGGGTCCCGCAGCACTCTGATACACTGCACAGAAACACAAGGATAAGAGGGTGGGGGGCCGGGAGAGGGAGTCCCGCAGCACTCTGATACACTGCACAGAAACACAAGGATAAGAGGGTGGGGGGCCGGGAGAGGGAGTCCCCACAGCACTCTGATACACTGCACAGAAACACAAGGATAAGAGGGTGGGGGGCCGGGAGAGGGAGTCCCGCAGCACTCTGATACACTGCACAGAAACACAAGGATAAGAGGGTGGGGGGCCGGGAGAGGGGGTCCCGCAGCACTCTGATACACTGCACAGAAACACAAGGATAAGAGGGTGGGGGGCCGGGAGAGGGAGTCCCGCAGCACTCTGATACACTGCACAGAAACACAAGGATAAGAGGGTGGGGGGCCGGGAGAGGGAGTCCCGCAGCACTGATACACTGCACAGAAACACAAGGATAAGAGGGTGTGGGGCCGGGAGAGGGAGTCCCGCAGCACTCTGATACACTGCACAGAAACACAAGGATAAGAGGGTGGGGGGCCGGGAGAGGGAGTCCCGCAGCACTCTGATACACTGCACAGAAACACAAGGATAAGAGGGTGGGGGGCCGGGAGAGGGGGTCCCGCAGCACTCTGATACACTGCACAGAAACACAACAAGGATAAGAGGGTGGGGGGCCGGGAGAGGGAGTCCCGCAGCACTCTGATACACTGCACAGAAACACAAGGATAAGAGGGTGGGGGGCCGGGAGAGGGAGTCCCGCAGCACTCTGATACACTGCACAGAAACACAAGGATAAGAGGGTGGGGGGCTGGGAGAGGGAGTCCCGCAGCACTCTGATACACTGCACAGAAACACAAGGATAAGAGGGTGGGGGGCCGGGAGAGGGAGTCCCGCAGCACTCTGATACACTGCACAGAAACACAAGGATAAGAGGGTGGGGGGCCGGGAGAGGGAGTCCCGCAGCACTCTGATACACTGCACAGAAACACAAGGATAAGAGGGTGGGGGGGCCGGGAGAGGGAGTCCCGCAGCACTCTGATACACTACACAGAAACACAAGGATAAGAGGGTGGGGGGCCGGGAGAGGGAGTCCCGCAGCACTCTGATACAATGCACAGAAACACAAGGATAAGAGGGTGGGGGGCCGGGAGAGGGAGTCCCGCAGCACTCTGATACACTGCACAGAAACACAAGGATAAGAGGGTGGGGGGCCGGGAGAGAGAGTCCCGCAGCACTCTGATACACTGCACAGAAAAACAAGGATAAGAGGGTGGGGGGCCGGGAGAGGGAGTCCCGCAGCACTCTGATACACTGCACAGAAACACAAGGATAAGAGGGTGGGGGGCCGGGAGAGGGGGTCCCGCAGCACTCTGATACACTGCACAGAAACACAAGGTTAAGAGGGTGGGGGGCCGGGAGAGGGAGTCCCGCAGCACTCTGATACACTGCACAGAAACACAAGGATAAGAGGGTGGGGGGCCGGGAGAGGGAGTCCCGCAGCACTGATACACTGCACAGAAACACAAGGATAAGAGGGTGGGGGGCCGGGAGAGGGGGTCCCGCAGCACTCTGATACACTGCACAGAAACACAAGGATAAGAGGGTGGGGGGCCGGGAGAGGGAGTCCCGCAGCACTCTGATACACTGCACAGAAACACAAGGATAAGAGGGTGGGGGGCCGGGAGAGGGAGTCCCGCAGCACTCTGATACACTGCACAGAAACACAAGGATAAGAGGGTGGGGGGCCGGGAGAGGGAGTCCCGCAGCACTCTGAAACACTGCACAGAAACACAAGGATAAGAGGGTGGGGGGCCAGGAGAGGGAGTCCCGCAGCACTCTGACACACTGCACAGAAACACAAGGATAAGAGGGTGGGGGGCCGGGAGAGGGAGTCCCGCAGCACTCTGATACACTGCACAGAAACACAAGGATAAGAGGGTGGGGGGCCGGGAGAGGCAGTCCCGCAGCACTCTGATACACTGCACAGAAACACAAGGATAAGAGGGTGGGGGGCCGGGAGAGGGAGTCCCGCAGCACTCTGATACACTGCACAGAAACACAAGGATAAGAGGGTGGGGGCCGGGAGAGGGAGTCCCGCAGCACTCTGATACACTGCACAGAAACACAAGGATAAGAGGGTGGGGGTCCGGGAGAGGGAGTCCCGCAGCACTCTGATACACTGCACAGAAACACAAGGATAAGAGGGTGGGGGGCCGGGAGAGGGAGTCCCGCAGCACTCTGATACACTGCACAGAAACACAAGGATAAGAGAGTGGGGGGCCGGGAGAGGGAGTCCCGTAGCACTCTGATACACTGCACAGAAACACAAGGATAAGAGGGTGGGGGGCCGGGAGAGGGAGTCCCGCAGCACTCTGATACACTGCACAGAAACACAAGGATAAGAGGGTGGGGGGCCGGGAGAGGGAGTCCCGCAGCACTCTGATATACTGCACAGAAACACAAGGATAAGAGGGTGTGGGGCCGGGAGAGGGAGTCCCGCAGCACTCTGATACACTGCACAGAAACACAAGGATAAGAGGGTGGGGGCCGGGAGAGGGAGTCCCGCAGCACTCTGATACACTGCACAGAAACACAAGGATAAGAGGGTGGGGGGCCGGGAGAGGGAGTCCCGCAGCACTCTGACACACTGCACAGAAACACAAGGATAAGAGGGTGGGGGGCCGGGAGAGGGAGTCCCGCAGCACTCTGACACACTGCACAGAAACACAAGGATAAGAGGGTGGGGGGCCGGGAGAGGGAGTCCCGCAGCACTCTGATACACTGCACAGAAACACAAGGATAAGAGGGTGGGGGGCCGGGAGAGGGGGTCCCGCAGCACTCTGACACACTGCACAGAAACACAAGGATAAGAGGGTGGGGGGCCGGGAGAGGGAGTCCCGCAGCACTCTGACACACTGCACAGAAACACAAGGATAAGAGGGTGGGGGGCCGGGAGAGGGAGTCCCGCAGCACTCTGATACACTGCACAGAAACACAAGGATAAGAGGGTGGGGGGCCGGGAGAGGGAGTCCCGCAGCACTCTGATACACTGCACAGAAACACAAGGATAAGAGGGTGGGGGGCCGGGAGAGGGAGTTCCCGCAGCACTCTGATACACTGCACAGAAACACAAGGATAAGAGGGTGGGGGGCCCGGGAGAGGGAGTCCCGCAGCACTCTGATACACTGCACCAGAAACACAAGGATAAGAGGGGTGGGGGGCCGGGAGAGAGAGTCCCGCAGCACTCTGATACACTGCACAGAAACACAAGGATAAGAGGGTGGGGGGCCGGGAGAGGGAGTCCCGCAGCTCTCTGATACACTGCCCAGAAACACAAGGATAATAGGGTGGGGGCCGGGAGAGGGAGTCCCACAGCACTCTGATACACTGCACAGAAACACAAGGATAAGAGGGTGGGGGGCCGGGAGAGGGAGTCCCGCAGCACTCTGATACACTGCACAGAAACACAAGGATAAGAGGGGTGGGGGGCCGGGAGAGGGAGTCCCGCAGCACTCTGATACACTGCACAGAAACACAAGGATAAGAGGGTGGGGGGCCGGGAGAGGGAGTCCCACAGCACTCTGACACACTGCACAGAAACACAAGGATAAGAGGGTGGGGGCCGGAGAGGAGTCCCGCAGCACTCTGATACACTGCACAGAAACACAAGGATAAGAGGGTGGGGGGCCGGAGAGGGAGTCCCGCAGCACTCTGATACACTGCACAGAAACACAAGGATAAGAGGGTGGGGGGCCGGGAGAGGAGTCCCGCAGCACTCTGATACACTGCACAGAAACACAAGGATAAGAGGGTGGGGGCCGGGAGAGGGAGTCCCGCAGCACTCCTGATACACTGCACAGAAACACAAGGATAAGAGGGTGGGGGGCCGGGAGAGGGAGTCCCGCAGCACTCTGATACACTGCACAGAAACACAAGGATAAGAGGGTGGGGGCCGGGAGAGGGAGTTCCCGCAGCACTCTGATACACTGCACAGAAACACAAGGATAAGAGGGTGGGGGGCCGGGAGAGGGAGTCCCGCAGCACTCTGATACACTGCACAGAAACACAAGGATAAGAGGGTGGGGGGCTGGGAGAGGGAGTCCCACAGCACTCTGATACACTGCACAGAAACACAAGGATAAGAGGGTGGGGGGCCGGGAGAGGGAGTCCCACAGCACTCTGATACACTGCACAGAAACACAAGGATAAGAGGGTGGGGGGCCGGGAGAGGGAGTCCCACTGCACTCTGATACACTGCACAGAAACACAAGGATAAGAGGGTGGGGGGCCGGGAGAGGGGGTCCCGCAGCACTCTGATACACTGCACAGAAACACAAGGATAAGAGGGTGGGGGGCCGGGAGAGGGAGTCCCGCAGCACTCTGATACACTGCACAGAAACACAAGGATAAGAGGGTGGGGGGGCCGGGAGAGGGAGTCCCGCAGCACTCTGATATACTGCACAGAAACACAAGGATAAGAGGGTGGGGGGCCGGAGAGGGGGTCCCGCAGCACTCTGATACACTGCACAGAAACAGAAGGATAAGAGGGTGGGGGGCCGGGAGAGGGAGTCCCGCAGCACTCTGATACACTGCACAGAAACACAAGGATAAGAGGGTGGGGGGCCCGGGAGAGGGAGTCCCGCAGCACTCTGATACACTGCACAGAAACAGAAGGATAAGAGGGTGGGGGGCCGGGAGAGGGAGTCCCGCAGCACTCTGATACACTGCACAGAAACACAAGGATAAGAGGGGTGGGGGGCCGGGAGAGGAGTCCCGCAGCACTCTGATACACTGCACAGAAACACAAGGATAAGAGGGTGGGGGGCCGGGAGAGGGAGTCCCGCAGCACTCTGATACACTGCACAGAAACACAAGGATAAGAGGGGTGGGGGGCCGGGAGAGGGAGTCCCGCAGCACTCTGATACACTGCACAGAAACACAAGGATAAGAGGGTAGGGGGCCGGGAGAGGGAGTCCCGCAGCACTCTGATACACTGCACAGAAACACAAGGATAAGAGGGTGGGGGGGCCGGGAGAGGGAGTCCCGCAGCACTCTGATACACTGCACAGAAACACAAGGATAAGAGGGTGGGGGGCCGGGAGAGGGAGTCCCGCAGCACTCTGATACACTGCACAGAAACACAAGGATAAGAGGGTGGGGGGCCGGAGAGGGAGTCCCGCAGCACTCTGATACACTGCACAGAAACACAAGGATAAGAGGTGGGGGGCCGGGAGAGGGAGTCCCTCAGCACTCTGATACACTGCACAGAAACACAAGGATAAGAGGGTGGGGGGCCGGGAGAGGGAGTCCCGCAGCACTCTGATACAATGCACAGAAACACAAGGATAAGAGGGGTGGGGGGCCGGGAGAGGGAGAACCGCAGCACTCTGATACACTGCACAGAAACACAAGGATAAGAGGGTGGGGGGCCGGGAGAGGGAGTCCCGCAGCACTCTGACACACTGCACAGAAACACAAGGATAAGAGGGTGGGTGGGCCGGGAGAGGGGGTCCCGCAGCACTCTGATACACTGCACAGAAACACAAGGATAAGAGAGTGGGGGGGCCGGGAGAGGGAGAACCGCAGCACTCTGACACACTGCACAGAAAACACAAGATAAGAGGGTGGGGGGGCCGGGAGAGGGGGTCCCGGCAGCACTCTGATACACTGCACAGAAACACAAGGATAAGAGGGTGGGGGCCGGGAGAGGGAGAACCGCAGCACTCTGATACACTGCACAGAAACACAAGGATAAGAGGGTGGGGGGCCGGGAGAGGGAGTCCCGCAGCACTCTGATACCACTGCACAGAAACACAAGGATAAGAGGGTGGGGGGGCCCGGGAGAGGGAGTCCCGCAGCACTCTGATACACTGCACAGAAACACAAGGATAAGAGAGTGGGGGGGCCGGGAGAGGGAGTCCCGCAGCACTCTGATACACTGCACAGAAACACAAGGATAAGAGGGTGGGGGGCCGGGAGAGGAGTCCCGCAGCACTCTGATACACTGCACAGAAACACAAGGATAAGAGGGTGGGGGGCCGGGAGAGGAGTCCCGCAGCACTCTGATACACTGCACAGAAACACAAGGATAAGAGGGTGGGGGCCGGGAGAGGGAGTCCCGCAGCACTCTGATACACTGCACAGAAACACAAGGATAAGAGGGTGGGGGGGCCGGGAGAGGGAGTCCCGCAGCACTCTGATACACTGCACAGAAACACAAGGATAAGAGGGTGGGGGGCCGGGAGAGGGAGTCCCGCAGCACTCTGATACACTGCACAGAAACACAAGGATAAGAGGGTGGGGGCCGGGAGAGGGGGTCCCGCAGCACTCTGATACACTGCACAGAAACACAAGGATAAGAGGGTGGGGGCCGGGAGAGGGAGTCCCGCAGCACTCTGATACACTGCACAGAAACACAAGGATAAGAGGGTGGGGGGCCGGGAGAGGGAGTCCCGCAGCACTCTGATACACTGCACAGAAACACAAGGATAAGAGGGTGGGGGGCCGGGAGAGGGGTCCCGCAGCACTCTGATACACTGCACAGAAACACAAGGATAAGAGGGTGGGGGGCCCGGGAGAGGGAGTCCCGCAGCACTCTGATACACTGCACAGAAACACAAGGATAAGAGGGTGGGGGGCCGGGAGAGGGAGTCCCGCAGCACTGATACACTGCACAGAAACACAAGGATAAGAGGGTGTGGGGCCGGGAGAGGGAGTCCCGCAGCACTCTGATACACTGCACAGAAACACAAGGATAAGAGGGTGGGGGGCCGGGAGAGGGAGTCCCGCAGCACTCTGATACACTGCACAGAAACACAAGGATAAGAGGGTGGGGGGCCGGGAGAGGGGGTCCCGCAGCACTCTGATACACTGCACAGAAACACAACAAGGATAAGAGGGTGGGGGGCCGGGAGAGGGAGTCCCGCAGCACTCTGATACACTGCACAGAAACACAAGGATAAGAGGGTGGGGGGCCGGGAGAGGGAGTCCCGCAGCACTCTGATACACTGCACAGAAACACAAGGATAAGAGGGTGGGGGGCTGGGAGAGGGAGTCCCGCAGCACTCTGATACACTGCACAGAAACACAAGGATAAGAGGGTGGGGGGCCGGGAGAGGGAGTCCCGCAGCACTCTGATACACTGCACAGAAACACAAGGATAAGAGGGTGGGGGGCCGGGAGAGGGAGTCCCGCAGCACTCTGATACACTGCACAGAAACACAAGGATAAGAGGGTGGGGGGCCGGGAGAGGGAGTCCCGCAGCACTCTGATACACTGCACAGAAACACAAGGATAAGAGGGTGGGGGGCCGGGAGAGGGAGTCCCGCAGCACTCTGATACAATGCACAGAAACACAAGGATAAGAGGGTGGGGGGCCGGGAGAGGGAGTCCCGCAGCACTCTGATACACTGCACAGAAACACAAGGATAAGAGGGTGGGGGCCGGGAGAGAGAGTCCCGCAGCACTCTGATACACTGCACAGAAAAACAAGGATAAGAGGGTGGGGGGCCGGGAGAGGGAGTCCCGCAGCACTCTGATACACTGCACAGAAACACAAGGATAAGAGGGTGGGGGGCCGGGAGAGGGGGTCCCGCAGCACTCTGATACACTGCACAGAAACACAAGGTTAAGAGGGTGGGGGGCCGGGAGAGGGAGTCCCGCAGCACTCTGAAACACTGCACAGAAACACAAGGATAAGAGGGTGGGGGGCCGGGAGAGGGAGTCCCGCAGCACTGATACACTGCACAGAAACACAAGGATAAGAGGGTGGGGGGCCGGGAGAGGGGGTCCCGCAGCACTCTGATACACTGCACAGAAACACAAGGATAAGAGGGTGGGGGGCCGGGAGAGGGAGTCCCGCAGCACTCTGATACACTGCACAGAAACACAAGGATAAGAGGGTGGGGGGCCGGGAGAGGGAGTCCCGCAGCACTCTGATACACTGCACAGAAACACAAGGATAAGAGGGTGGGGGGCCGGGAGAGGGAGTCCCGCAGCACTCTGAAACACTGCACAGAAACACAAGGATAAGAGGGTGGGGGGCCAGGAGAGGGAGTCCCGCAGCACTCTGACACACTGCACAGAAACACAAGGATAAGAGGGTGGGGGGCCGGGAGAGGGAGTCCCGCAGCACTCTGATACACTGCACAGAAACACAAGGATAAGAGGGTGGGGGGCCGGGAGAGGCAGTCCCGCAGCACTCTGATACACTGCACAGAAACACAAGGATAAGAGGGTGGGGGGCCGGGAGAGGGAGTCCCGCAGCACTCTGATACACTGCACAGAAACACAAGGATAAGAGGGTGGGGGCCGGGAGAGGGAGTCCCGCAGCACTCTGATACACTGCACAGAAACACAAGGATAAGAGGGTGGGGGGCCGGGAGAGGGAGTCCCGCAGCACTCTGATACACTGCACAGAAACACAAGGATAAGAGGGTGGGGGGCCGGGAGAGGGAGTCCCGCAGCACTCTGATACACTGCACAGAAACACAAGGATAAGAGAGTGGGGGGCCGGGAGAGGGAGTCCCGTAGCACTCTGATACACTGCACAGAAACACAAGGATAAGAGGGTGGGGGGCCGGGAGAGGGAGTCCCGCAGCACTCTGATACACTGCACAGAAACACAAGGATAAGAGGGTGGGGGGCCGGGAGTGGGAGTCCCGCAGCACTCTGATATACTGCACAGAAACACAAGGATAAGAGGGTGGGGGGCCGGGCCGGAGAGGGAGTCCCGCAGCACTCTGATACACTGCACAGAAACACAAGGATAAGAGGGTGGGGGCCGGGAGAGGGAGTCCCGCAGCACTCTGATACACTGCACAGAAACACAAGGATAAGAGGGTGGGGGCCGGGAGAGGGAGTCCCGCAGCACTCTGACACACTGCACAGAAACACAAGGATAAGAGGGTGGGGGGCCGGGAGAGGGAGTCCCGCAGCACTCTGACACACTGCACAGAAACACAAGGATAAGAGGGTGGGGGGCCGGGAGAGGGAGTCCCGCAGCACTCTGATACACTGCACAGAAACACAAGGATAAGAGGGTGGGGGGGCCGGGAGAGGGAGTCCCGCAGCACTGATACACTGCACAGAAACACAAGGATAAGAGGGTGGGGGGGCCGGGAGAGGGAGTCCCGCAGCACTCTGATACACTGCACAGAAACACAAGGATAAGAGGGTGGGGGGCCGGGAGAGGGGGTCCCGCAGCACTCTGACACACTGCACAGAAACACAAGGATAAGAGGGTGGGGGGCCAGGAGAGGGAGTCCCGCAGCACTCTGACACACTGCACAGAAACACAAGGATAAGAGGGTGGGGGGGCGGGAGAGGGAGTCCCGCAGCACTCTGATACACTGCACAGAAACACAAGGATAAGAGGGTGGGGGGCCGGGAGAGGGAGTCCCGCAGCACTCTGATACACTGCACAGAAACACAAGGATAAGAGGGTGGGGGGCGGGAGAGGGAGTCCCGCAGCACTCTGATACACTGCACAGAAACACAAGGATAAGAGGGTGGGGGGCCGGGAGAGAGAGTCCCGCAGCACTCTGATACACTGCACAGAAACACAAGGATAAGAGGGTGGGGGGCCGGGAGAGGGAGTCCCGCAGCTCTCTGATACACTGCCCAGAAACACAAGGATAATAGGGTGGGGGGCCGGGAGAGGGAGTCCCACAGCACTCTGATACACTGCACAGAAACACAAGGATAAGAGGGTGGGGGGCCGGGAGAGGGAGTCCCGCAGCACTCTGATACACTGCACAGAAACACAAGGATAAGAGGGTGGGGGGCCGGGAGAGGGAGTCCCGCAGCACTCTGATACACTGCACAGAAACACAAGGATAAGAGGGTGGGGGGCCGGGAGAGGGAGTCCCACAGCACTCTGACACACTGCACAGAAACACAAGGATAAGAGGGTGGGGGCCGGGAGAGGGAGTCCCGCAGCACTCTGATACACTGCACAGAAACACAAGGATAAGAGGGTGGGGGGCCGGGAGAGGGAGTCCCGCAGCACTCTGATACACTGCACAGAAACACAAGGATAAGAGGGTGGGGGCCGGAGAGGGAGTCCCGCAGCACTCTGATACACTGCACAGAAACACAAGGATAAGAGGGTGGGGGGCCGGGAGAGGGAGTCCCGCAGCACTCTGATACACTGCACAGAAACACAAGGATAAGAGGGTGGGGGGCCGGGAGAGGGAGTCCCGCAGCACTCTGATACACTGCACAGAAACACAAGGATAAGAGGGTGG